>NW_010552622.1:0-11990 GCF_000687285.1 Phaethon lepturus
TCTTTGACCTGCAGATCATGGACATGGACTGCGCCAAATGACAATCCAACACCACATAGCATCTCCCCTGCCCTGAGAGACTGCTATGATGGATGAAGCCCAGAGTCATGGACCGAATGAACTCCACAGGCATTTTAAAGTGATGGTCCATGGACTGAGAAAGTGATATCTGTGTGTATATATTAAAAGACAGGAACAGTAATAATGAATAATTGGAATGTACTGAAAAGTGTAGGACCTGGGCATGACGTAAATGGTATGGAATAAGGGGTGGATACTGTCCTGGTTTCAGCCAGGATAGAGCTGGTTTTCTTCACAGAAGCCAGTGTGAGACTGTGTTTTGGATCTGGGATGAGAAACTGTGCATAACATGTTGATGTTTTGGGTTGTTGCTAAGTAGTCAAGGACAGTCCAGCTTCTCGTGCTGGCTTGCTGGCAAGGAGGCTGGGGGGGCACGGGGAGCTGGGAGGGGACACAGCCAGGACAGCTGACCCAGGCTGGCCAAAGGGATATTCCATACCATATGACGTCATGCCCAGTACATAAGCTGGAGTTGGCCGGGGGGCAGAAATCGCTGTTCGGGGATGGGCTGTTGATCGCTGGGTGGTGAGCAATTGCTGTATTGGGCATCACTTGTTCTTGTACATTCCTTTCTCGGTATTATTATTGTTGTTATCATTGTTGTTTCTTTCTCTCTTTCTGTCCTATTAAACTGTGTTTATCTCAACCCATGACTTTTTTTCTAATTCTCTCACCCATCCCACTGTGGGAGGGGGAGTGAGTGAGCGGCTGCGTGGTGCTTAGTTGCTGGCTGGGGCTAAACCATGACAGTCCTTCAACTCCATTTAGAATTTTGCCATGTCACCTGTCTTAGTGAACTGATCTTGTTTAGAGATGAGATTGAAAGTGCTCATATGAGCCCCAGAACTATTTTGTTTTCAGCCTTGTGAATGCTCAACACCCTGTGGAAGCCACAGAATGGTTATTAATTGGGAGGATGAAAGAGTCACTGCAAAACATTTCTTACACACTCTATTATTAATAGATAGTAGTTTCTAATTTGTCCTTAATTGAAATGTTAAAAAAGCTTATCTTATCCTTGCTCCTCATCTAATATTTCTCTACATGTTGAATGCTCTAGTCACCATAGTATTGATGCTGTGTCCTCCTAATGCATACACAAAGTCTAACTGAAAAAAGTAGCAGTAGAAGAATGAGAATAGAGGAAAAAGGAAGAGAAGTCACTCATTAGGCGGAGACATTATTAAAGTGCTCTTTTACTAGGTTGCAAAAGAACATATCTTCCAGCCTTTCTCACTGCAGAATGACACTTTAGAGTGTCTTTAGACAAATAGACACCTTTAATGCTTTGATTTGTGCAGGGGTATCACTAGCTGAAAATGCTGAAGAGTCATACAGCTCCATTTTCCTATGTGTTGACAGTAGAAGCATACATCTCAGAAGCTGGCTGTCCTTTATGATAGAAGACTGTTTAATTTGGCAGGGTAGAGGGCAAAAATGTCCCTTCCAAAATGTCAGTGGTGTCAACAGAATCATTTTAGTAGGTTTTCACCCCTGTCTCTAGTGATGACACCTTGTTGTTTGATTATATCCCATCCCAAAATATTTAATTAACAAGAAATTTATTCTGGCAGTAGTCCTTGTGTATGCTAAAAATGCAAATGTCCAATGCTAATAAACAAACTACAGTGTCTTTTATGTAGTAGTAGCTTTAGATAAGAAATAAAATTTTGTGACTTGACATCACTTTATTTTTTCCAACAAGGATGCATCTCTTATGTCCTCTCCACAGGTGAAAAAGGGCTAAATAATGGCACGTAATACAATGTAAAAGAATCCCCAATTATATTTTATTTAAAGCTGAGCAAATCTTTTGTGTTAACATTTTCCTGTCTGCCTTTTCTTGGTAAAATTTTGTACATGCTAGTTTACAAAGGATTTTCTCTTGTGGGATTTCCTCAATAGAAAGCTAGTCTGATATTATCCCCAGCAGTGCTTCCCTGAAGAAATACGTGTGTAGGGACGGTGGTAAATCAGTCCAAGTTCTCACAGTGTTACCTCCCTGAATAATTCTAGAGGATTTAAAAATGGCTCAGGTTTTCCAACCATGGATGTTGCAGGACAGAGAGGAAATGTTCAGAATCACCTCAGGGAATTATTCTTACTTGCAATAAAACACCAAAGCCTTTAGTGAAGTGAGGTGGATGTCTGATGTTTAAATCCAAGAATCCTATCCTAATACCTCTCTGCTCGGCAAAGTGTTGCTTTCCACTTTCTGTCTTAGTTCAGAAATTAGACTGTTCATACAGGACACAGTAGATCCCAGCTATAAAAGCCTTTGCCTAATGGGAACCTGTGCAATACCTTAGTACTCCAAAGGGGCTTACTGCCCCTGCCCAGCCACTCCTGCGACCCCCCAGCCCTGCCCATGGGCAGCTCAGGCTGGGACCTCCAGTCCCTGCCTCGGTGATGCTGTAGGTATGCCTGGATCCATCTCCCTGAAAACCTTCGTAAATAGCTCATCTCCTGAATGGACCCTGAGACATGTACCATAACTTGCTCCACCCTGCCTCCAGCCCTCTCTTCTGGACAGACCTCAGACCCACATTGCAGCATGGTCTCCAGCCTGGTCAGGAATATCTGCTTTGCTCCTGACTGGATCTCAGCCCTGCCCACTGTGTCCAGACCCTGTGGGACTGTACCCATCACTGAGGGCATGGCTGGCTCTGGGATTACCCTTAAGTTTCATCAGACCAGAGAACCTACTTCAGCCTTTGCTCTTTTTTTGTGTTTTACAAGCAATGGTCATGAATAAAATGGATTAACTGTGTTTTATGTATTGCCTGATATTGGCAGCTTCCTCCATTTCAAGGGGAATGTTTAATAAACCAGAAAGTCATGTTCTCATTTTCTTACTTTCCTTGTCCTTTTTCTTTATCCCAGATAATCTTGAATTCTTTACTATATAGAATCAACAAGATGAGAGATGAACACTCCCTATTGTTTCAAATAAACTATATCTTGTTGATTATTGCATTTGCCAGGGAGGTGAGAGATGAGAGTTTGTATTCCCTGAGACAGAAACTGGCATTTACCCTAGGTCTCTCCTGTTCTGGGGAAATGAGTTAGCCATTGAGGTATTTTATAAAAAGGAGAGAGTAGATACGGCATCATCACTGACAGTACTTGAAAGAAGGTCATCCTGCTTTGTTTCTGTGAAGCAATTAGTACGAGAACTACGAAAGCCTGATTTTCTATGGATTTATTTTTTGGCTGCTGATTGACTCTGCAGTCTATGAAAATACAGTCTCTGATTGAAGCTCTTCCTTTGATTAGGACATGGATATTAGAGCATAGTAACAAATAAGGAGTAGACTTTATGCTGATATCTCTTCCATCAATCATAACAATTCCAGAGCCTCTAGCCTTCTGCCACCAAGTTTTTTAAACAAGTAAGAAAAGTTGGAAGGTGTGGTTGGCAAGGCACAGGCTAAATCTGTATTAATAACTAAAAAAGGGACTATTCTCTGGCCCTGAGGGAAAAGGGCAGGGTAAGGCTCACATTCATGTGTTTTTAACTTTGTTTCTTACCTGAATGGGTTAAGATCATCCATACTTCTTTGTTAACACAGTTCTTGGTCTGCATTATCATTTGAACTGTGTTGGGCTTTTCCAAGAAAACAGTTCCCTTGAGTAAAAATTTTGCTAGGCCCTATCATAACAAAAGTAATCATTGACCAGTGTAGAACCCTTGTTCTGTTTCAGACATAACCATTGAGAAGGCAATACACATAAACAGTCTAATCTGTAGGAAAAAAGGTTAAAATAATAAATACATTATTTTTTTTAATCTGGTGGCATCTGTTTTTGAGAGAGACTTATGGAAACATAATGTAACAAAGCTCCCTGTTTTACTGAATAAAGCACCATTACAACTAGCAGAAGTGGGATTTAAGACATCACTCCATTCTCTCCATTTCTCTGTTAATAGGTCTGTATGGCTTTTACATTCAAAATAGTGCTGTGAGCAAAAAAGGGAGCGTGACTTACATGTAGACTCAAGAACTTCTTATTATCTTAATTTAAGTTTTAACAGCCTATCAAAAATGCAAAAAGTATTATCATTAGTCCCATTAAAATGATACTAACACTTCTAATCCAAAGTTTCTAAAAATCTTAATTTACAATAATTAAAATTCTTGTACAAAAAATTATCTGCCCCTTTCTGCTCACACTTTTACTGCCTTCCTGCATTCTGAAGTCGATGGGGTTAGTCTTCCTCAAGAAAAATTAGAAGAATGAATGAGAATGGGATTCAGGGATGAGCCACCAGCATCCCTTATTCTTCACTATAAGGTACATGATGTTAATGGCATAGATTTCTTCCATCTGCTCGGTCATGGATCTGCTTGTGTACTTGTCTGTTTGTTGCTTTCTTTCATTTTTGGCTCACAGGTTTGTTACACAGTGATTCCTCAGTTTTGTTAGTCCTGTATCAGGTATGGTTAGACCATACCATTACAGAATCAGCAGTAAGCTATAGCAAAATACGTCATTTCAGAAAAAGTGTAAAGCTACAGGAAAGAGCCCTCCTGAGCCTTCCCTTACACTTTCTAGTTTTAAAGTCACCGGTGAAACAGATCCACGACTGCATATGACAATTATCAGTAAGTACCAAGGCCTGACTTAAATCATTATGAAGCTGGTAGCCTGCTGCTAACAGCTTTTTATTGACTGAGGTAAGCGGCCTTTCAGTTAGTAGAATCATTATTCTTTTTTAACTCCATTTGTGGGCACCTCATTCACCCCAGGCAGTGCAAAGGAGCCTAACACAGATTTTTGGATACCAGCAGAAGTTCAGGGTATAAATATTGGGTATATACCACTCGTGTTCCATTTTGTGTCTACCTGTCTCTTAATGGCTTTAAAATTTTACAACTTTACTCATATCTGTAGATAAGTACATAATTTATACATGAAAGAGGTACAGCAGATGTCACACCTGATGTTTTTTCCTGCTTTTCTGTTTTGCTTTTTGTTTTCACAAGGCACAGTACTGGATGAAAAAAATTACCCAGAAAAAATCAGTGCACAGAGCCAAGTCTAGCTGTCAGATTTCATTGAAACAAGTGGTTCTGATTCTATATCAAATTGCAGAGGTATGAGTCACACTAACTTTGCTGGAACTTCTCTCTAATAAATGGCAAATAAATCATAGTAGTTGTTATATGGGAATATCTTTATGTATTCAGTGTTCCATGATGCAAAGAACATTTGCAAATCATTAATTGTAATTTATGAACATACTTGGTCAATGTTTGGGCTGTCTATTTTGAATGTCTTTCCCAAATTCCCCTTAGCATTGCACTGGGTATTGTCTGTGTACTGGTTATATAGTTTAGTCCAACAGTTACCAAATATTTTAGCTGTCAATATGTCAACAAAATATGTCATCATATACTTATGACCTATTTATAAATAGATTCAATACTGTGACTTCAAAGAACTGACTCATTGCATGTTACTACTTTGCAGCTGCTAACTAGGTTTTCAAAAAAATTAAAACTCAAGTGCTCTCAGTATTATTTTTCAGTATATATAATGTATGCTTTTTTCACAGAGACAGTAAGTAGTCATGAGTTGGGTATGTGAGCTATGTGTTTCAAATACATATTCTGTAAGACAATCTCTTTATTACATTGTGATACATATTAAATAGTCAAAAAAACCCTACTTGAAATCCAGCATATTTTGTCACTCAGTTTTTTTTCAAGGTTAGCCAAAGTCTGAGATTTATGCATCATACAGTATTAAAACTCTGTAATGATTTCCGCTGTTATAATATTATGGCTACAGGCTGGAATCAATATCAATAATAGCAACTAACACCATCCCCTACCCTTTATCCTTGCCTCTAAGCTCTTGCATCAAAACTACACAAAAACCCTTTGGTATGAAAAACTGGAGCTGTGCAATTTGCAAATACTTCTACAATTTTTCTCACCACTTACTGTATAATAAGGTAATATTTTTATGAGACAATAGATGCTATTTTTGCAAAAGAGGGCAGTCAGACAGCCCAAAGGAAAACAGACGATTGACTGCTGGAAAAAACATCCTGGCTGAAGAGTTAAAGACATACTAGTTAAACTTTTATTTCAATGCAATGACAAGTAAGAACACATTCCTCTAATTATTTTGTAGTAATAATAAACAAGAGTCTATCTACATTTAAATAACTGAAACATATAAATTTTTCTTATTTGTTCAAATAACTGAAAGTTACACCTATATGTATGACTGCTATCTCTTATATATACAAACAGCTGTACCTGACCTCTGTAATTGGAGTATTCTTATTATGACTATAAAATAAACACGGACAAACTCAAAATAAATGTTTCCTCATTTAAAAAAAAAAACTTTTTAGCAGGTGTATTTTTATAACATCACAAATTTTCTTCTTATCTGAACTTTTTGTAGTAAATGTGATTGCTTTCATGGAAGACACTGACTGAGATAAAAACATGAAAAACTCAGAATAAGATGATTTACTCAGATCTCTTAATTTTAACAGAGATTAAGTGTAAAAAGTGTCATTGTAGGTAAAAATGTTGCAGTTGATGAATTTAATCAATGCTCCTAGGTGAAAATAATATACTTTTGGAGAGTGAAAATTCTGTAGAACAGTACAGCAGAAGGTGGCTCAGTAGTTGCATTTGCACAGGTGGCTTTAAAATATGTTCTGTGTCAACTATCTAAAACCTCAACCTGCTTTCAGTGAAGTTGATGGCAAAATTCCCATTGAATTCAGTGGGGGCAAGAACAAAGTTCTTACTATGCCTTCAGAGTAATTAATCTGCTCTTCAGTTCTCATGTAATATATGAAGTCTATAGCTAGAAAATGTCATATAATTGGTGTTTAGAAAAACACTTGCAAAAATAGATCTTAATTGAAGATCTGATAATTTGGAAGATATTGATAGTCCTGTTTTTCTTTGAGCATTTATGTTTCATAAACTACTGTTGACTGTATATCACGTTAGTTTAGGAAGTGTTTTTGCTATTCTTAACATATGAAAATATATTTTAACTTGAATAATTCAATAAATTACATCTGGGATTTCTAAGTCTATTAAAAAAGAAGACACACTATTAAGCATCATTAGAGAAGTAGAATAAATAATAAAATGTAAATTGCAAATTCAGATTACGTATTTTCAGAGCTCAGTCATAACTCTCATTTTGTGCAATCACACCATTAAACAAAACTTTGTTAAAAACAAGTAACAAAACCGTATTATATCTGTAGTTACCTTTGCGTCATTTTTCTGCAGCATAATCCAATGGGATTTGGCATCATTCCGTTGCTTTATTGTAAGCATTGTTAATTATTCTTCTGTCATTTCATTAAGCATTTAGATAGCTGATTTTACACACTTTGTGTGCGCTGCCTTATCAGTTATTATTGTCAATACCAAAGGGACCATCTTTTTTACAAACTATTTTTAAAATATACAGACTTTTTTAATAATTTATGTTTATACAGTTTTGGTTCTTAAACACTGTGCCAAGAGCTATGAGACTTAAGCTATAAGTGACTTGTAAGTATGACAATAAATTTTTTTCTTCAGTTATAAGTGTGGGGCAGCTGGATTTCAGGGCTTGCTTGACTGTATGCACAACGGTACATATAAGTCATTAATTCTTTGGGTTGTCCAGGAACTTCCCAGACAGTCATATGCACAGATGAATTGATGGACTGGCTTGAGACAATGGACCAACTTGAAACCAGGTGACTGGCTGTTTGAACCTTCACAATGATGCATTTGACTAATAGTTCGAGAAGCCCTCCAGGTGGAAACTCCTGCTGTCTCTAGTCTAATTTATTTGCCTAAATGTGTTGATTAACATTCTGGGTGAGGTGTCCAAAGGACTCACCTAGGTCATTCTGCTACAAACATGACTGAATTGTGTGTAGACATCTGTAAATAGTCAATAGAAACTCCTCCTGAAGAAATGTTTACATAGGACAGTCTTTTGTATGTTTAGGAGATGTTTTGTATGCAATTTGGATGTATCAAGAGTGATGAATCGTGCATGTGATGAGCTAGTCACATAGGACATTCAGGAGATGTGATTCTCCATGTAAGCATTACTCTATGCAAAGATTCCAATAAATTAAGTTTTCTTGCTTTTCAACAAACACTCTGAGCACCTGTGCAACAATGTTATTAATGAGTCAGTCACATAATAACACACATCTAATGACATTTAAGATGCCTGAAAGTCTGAATGCCTTTTTCACTTCAGTCTTTCCTGCTAAGACTACTCCTCAGGACTCCCAGACCCTGGAGGTATGTGAAAAAGCCTGGAGGGAGGAAGAGTCTCCAGTGGTGGGAGACGTTTCGGTTAGAGATCATTTGGCTGAACTGAAAACTCACAAATCCATGGGCCCTGATGGGATGCACCTGCGAGTGCTGAGGGAACTGGCTGATGTTGTTGCAACAATTCTCTCCATCATTTTTGAAAAATCATGGAGAACAGGAGAGGTGCCTGAGGACTGGAGGAAAGCCAATGTCACCCCAGTCTTCAAAAAGGGCAAGAAGGAAGACCCGGGAAATTATAGACCAGTCAGCCTCACCTCCATCCCTGGGAAGGTGCTGGAACAGCTCCTTCTGGAGGCCATCTCTAGGCACATGGATGAAAAGAAAGTTACCAGGAGTAATCAGCATGGATTCACCAAGGGGAGATTGTGCTTAACCATCATGATAGCCTTCTATGATGGAGTGACTAGCTGGGAAGGGGTGAAGGGAGAGCAGTGGATGCAGTTTACCTTGACTTCAGTAAGGCTTTTGACACTGTCTCCCATAACATCCTCATAGTGAAGCTCAGGAAGTATGGGTTGGATGAGTGGACTATGAGATGGATCGAGAACTGGCTAAGCAACAGAGCTCCAAGGGTTGTGGTCAGCGGCGCAGAGTCCAGTTGGAGGCCTGTAGCTAGTGGTGTTCCCCAGTGATCAGTACTGGGTCCGGTCTTGTTCAACATCTTCATCAATAACCTGGGTGAAAGGTTGGAGTGTACCCTCAGCAAGTTTGCTGATGATACAAAACTGGGAGGAGTGGCTGATACCCCAGGAGGCTGTGCTGCCGTTCAACAGGATCTGGACAGACTGGAGAGTTGGGCAGAGGGGAACCTCATGAAATTTAACAAGTGTAGAGTTCTGCACCTGGGGAGGAACAACCCCATGCACCAGTACAGGTTAGGGGTTGACCTGCTGGAAAGCAGCTCCATGGAGAAGGACCTTGGAGTCCTGCTAGACAGTAAGTTATCCATGGGACAGCAATGTGCCTTGGTGGCCAAGAGGGCCAATGGTATCCTGGGGTGTGTCACACATTAAGAAGAGTGTGACCAGCAGATCGAGAGAGGTTATCCTCCCCCTCTACTCTGCACTAGTGAGGCCTCACCTGGAGTATTGTGTCCAGTTCTGGGCTCCCCAGTTCAAGAGAGACAGGGAACTTCTGGAGAGAGTCCAACGGAGGGCTACAAGGATGATTAAGGGACTGGAACATCTCTTGTATGAGGAAAGGCTGAGAGACCTGAGGCTGTTTAGTCTGGAGAAGAGAAGGCTGAGAGGGGACCTTATCAATGTCTATAAATATCTGAAGGGTGGCTCTCAGGGGGAGGGAGCCAGTCTCTTTTCAGTAGTGCCCAGTGATAGGATGAGGGGCAATGGGCACAAACTGCAGCACAGGAAGTTCCACCTCAACATGAGGAAAAACTTCTTTACTATGAGGGTGACGGAGCACTGGAACAGGCTGCCCAGAGAGGTTGTGGAGTCTCCTTCTCTGGAGACCTTCAAAACCTGACTGGATGCGTTCCTGTGCAGGTGATCCTGCCTTGGCAGGGGGATTGGACTAGATGATCTTCAGAGGTTCCTTCCAACTTCTGCCATTCTGTCATTCTGTGATTCTGTGATAACCTGCCTGGCCTGAATCTGACTCTGCAGAAGACATGGCTTTGCTCTAAGTGCCGTGACGTATCTCCCTGTCCCATGTTGTTTTAGTTTGTAAGTTATCCCAAATGGCACTGATTATGTTTAGGCAACAGTATAGAGCCCTTAATGTTTGCTTTACAGATCTGAATTGTCCTCTAGGCTCCCTTGACTGCATTGTGTACATGCAGACATCAAAATCTAAGTATATTGAATCCCACTTCTTATATTCAGTCAGTTGAATTGGTCTTTTATATTCCACTAACTCTTGCTTCGATATCCACTGGCTACAGTAGGAGCTTATACATCTGCATTTAGACACCTCAGTATCTTGAACTGACTCTCATCCCTAACGCCTGGTACTGAGGGACTCAGAAGCTACACAGAATAAGTATTTGATATCTGGTGGTTGTTCAACGTAATAGAGAAAAATGGGTATCAGGAGACAGTTATTGAAAACTGAAGAGAAATAACTACTAAAAGTAGTTTTTAATTTTTAACATGAAGGGCAGCTAATTATTGAAAGAGCTTGTTTTGAGAGGTCTTTAAATGAGAATTAAATCTCTTGAAGAAATCTTATTTTAAATCATCTCTCTTCTACTGTTTTGCTTAGAATAGTTGGTTGTTGTGGATTTTCTTCCTTCTTATTTTCTGACAAGTTTAGGTTAATTAAAAATCTAAAGCTTTTTGTTGTTATTTTGATAGGATGCAGAAAGCCTTTTGCTTCTCAAACTAAATAGAAGGGAGAATAGTCTTGTCAATCTGGATAATGGTTCTGCATATTGATCAAACATATTCTTTATTAGGTTTTTGAGACAGAAGACTGCATTTTAATATCAATCTAATGATTATTCTTATGTCAATCTGAGCAATGATAATTACACTGTGATTAACATTGTGATTGAGATTTGTGTTGATTTCTTCTCCTCAGATGTTTTTCACAAGTTATCTTTCAGGATGAAATAGTGCTCTAGGAGGCTCTCTGCTCTGAATGTTTTTCTTAAATGTATTTATTACATTTCTTCACTGTAGGCCAATCCTATTTCTTTAATTTTTGTCTTGATAAAGATATAATAGACAAAACAGTATCTCTTTCATAGGCATCTAAGTCATTCAAGAAATATACTCTAAAATATTTTCAGAGTTTGATATGGTTGATTAAGAACAGCAAGTATAGTCAATTAGGGTTAGGGTTAAGGTTAGGTTTATAAATGTTAATACACATTTTTATGCGGACCTACCTCTGCATAAAAATACCTTTATGAAGTTACCATCTGCAGAAAAATATACCATTTATTCTTCTACTCATATTATAAGAATTTTTTTTAATTTTTTCCTCTCTCTAGATGTTATTTTTAAGCAACCAGGATTTAAATGTTAACTTAATTCTGTTACATCAATTTCTACAGCTGTCTTTCAAGACCTGTAATTTGATACGGCAATAAGAAAATGTTCTGAGTAGTCTCTTCATTTGCTGAAACAGTTATTTGTCAGCAGGTTGAAATGTTTGCTCATTCCAGCATTCTGTGAATTGACTTTATCCCACTTAGAGTTGAAGCTAATGCATGTGTATCCAAGATACACAGTGATTAGTATATGCAGTTTTCACAATCAAATTCTAAATGCCTTTACAATTTTTTGGTTTCAAAGTATAACTTGCATTTGAATTTAATTGCAGGAAACACAACCATTTCATAAATTCTACTATCAGGTAAATCATGTTTCACAGTCACACAGTGGAAATGCGGCTATATCAATATATAACAATCATTTTGATTGACTAAAATATAATATAATAGGAAAAGCAGCAGAGTAAAAGAAGAGGTCAACAGGAATTATTTATGATATTATGATATTTGCTTCTGTTTTCAACTGTTTTATAAAGTCTTTAGAGAACGCTACATTTCTCTTAAATCATTTTTGTGAACTTTTATATAAATAAGTTATGAAACTTTTGACAGATGATGTGTAG
>NW_010552622.1:12021-23558 GCF_000687285.1 Phaethon lepturus
AACATTGTTTTATTGTTTCCAAATTAAAAAAGCTTGAGAAAGCAAGGGGAGGAGTATTTTTCCTTTCACTTTTGATACAAAAGAGCCATATACCATCTTCTTCAAATATTTATTGATCTGTTCTGTTCCACATTTCCCACTTTCTACTAAGATGTGTATTAAGATCCTGCTGCAATCTTCCATCTTCTCTACCATTTGTGACACTGTGCAACTAAACTTAAAATCAGGAGACCTTCTGGGATCTCCTCTTGATTCAGCCATTGTACTGCTTCATGTCCTTGGGCAATTGCCTTAATCACTGCAGCAGCAAACTATCTCCCATTGCATGACTTGTTATCACTGAAACTCTTGCCAGGTAGGTAGAGGCAAAGTTTGTAGCTGCTCAGTGTGAAGAAGGAAGAATTAATGAGAACTGGCCAGGACTGGATTAACTTAGGGGAGAGCAAAAGAGAGGTTTCAATGCACAAATCAACAAAAACACAGCCACAACCCAAGCGGGGTCAGCTAAGCCTGTCCAGGGCGTGCAGGGGCAGCTGTCCACAAGAAGATTCAGTCAGCAGACAGAAGATAGAGTAGCCATGGAATTTCTTTTCCTATGCATGTCAAGCCAAAGCTGTTGGCCACTGCCTTTGTGGGGAAGACTGAATTTCAAAGGAGTTTTTGGCCTGACCAGCCATTTGACCAGGAATGGCATAAATATGAGTGTATGTGTGTGTTTTCCCTGTGAATTCCATGCATTTCTGCTCTCTAATTTGATCAGCAACATTGAATAAAAAAGAAATCAAAGATGGTTTGTATTTAATTAGGTACTCCTTTGGGTAACAAAAGCTCATTGGAACAGGTATGGTCTTCTACTATGTATGCATGAGGTATTATGCTCATCATGCTGGAAGCCTCTAATCATTGATGTTTTACAATTAATGAGCAAGACTCGAGCAAGACTCAAACAAGAGATGAATCAGACAAAAATAATTTATTGTTTTGCTAAATCTGGATTTAATGGGTCTTAATCTGATCTCATATACAATAACATACATCACTGGGTAGAGGTAGAGGACCTGAATCTGACCACACTGTCACTAACCTATGTTTATAAATGAAATTCCAGTCTTAAAATTCTTGATGTATTATGTGTGGGTAGTAAAATCTTAATTTCAATCCCCGTGTAACCCTCCTTACCTGAAAAAGCATGTAGGATGGGAAATTCGTTGTTGCCCTGTTAAATCTATTATTCATTCACTCTTGCTTGACTCAGATATCCTTCCACTTCCAATTGTTATCGATTTTTCATATAATCAGTTTAAGAAAAATAATTCTGGATTTAATGCATTGAACGTTTTATGATGAACATAAAATAAAAATGGTAAGAGTAAAAAAATTATAGTATTTTTCTTTATTAACATCTATTGTCATTAAAATATTTTGAAATATTTTTTATTTATTGAATAAATTTGAACTTATTAATAAACCTTATCCATTTTTACATTATATGCTTATGACCACATAGTCAGAGAGAAAACTTTCAGAGGCTTCAATGAAAAAAAATTAGGCTATTTCTCTTCCTTGGTTTTTGTAGACTTCTGTATCCTCTGACAATTCTGAAAAATATATACTATACTAAGAAATTTCACATCTTCAGAATGATTTTTTGTATCTAGTTTTGTAACAAAATATTATCAGATTTGTCTTTATTTAGAACTTACCTCATGTATCTCTTTCTTAATTTCCTGATCTGTGTATCATTTTACATATGATTTATTGTATATTTTCCATATGTGCACACAAGATTTGTCCCAGCTCCAAAAATCCTAGACAAGGTCATGTGTTTCCATGATTATGTCAGCAGCTGTTTGGCTTGAGGACTTCAAGTGGGATCTGGTGTCATTCAACTGGCAGTGTGTTGGTTGTTTCAGCAACAAGGACGGATTGTTGAAACTGAAGACATTGAATCACCCAAGGGCCTGCAGTCATGTCCATCCTCCCCCTATTCTACTTCGGAGCGATAGGAGGTGTAGGAAGCCATTGTGTTCCAGATGTGAAAAATCCCAGAGCTTCCCAGGGCCCTTCCAACATAAACTATTCTATGATTCTATGATTTCTCCTCCATCAACTCTTGAAATATGTCCTCTGAAATGAGGTTTTTCCTGCATGGCTTGCAAGGTTGTGAGGAGTGTTCTAATCCTAGCCTACTGAAACTCTTTTTCTACTAACACCCCAGAACAAAAGTAAAAATAAAGCAGGGTTTTTTTGCCTAATATTGACATTAACTAGAAAACAATCAAATGGAATGGGGAAAGGGGGATGGGAGGTGACACAACATCCCACATGACAACACGGAACAACAAGAATGTAAATATAAGATAACAATGCCTGTTAGATATATATCTACCCATCCAGTTATTTATCAATATTTCTGGAATTATAGATTAGAAAAAGACACTTTTCAGCATGGTAAGTAACACAAAATTATGATAATACTAACAAAACCAAAAATGTTTGGAATCTACCCTCCTATTACCCTCAGGGCTATAGTTACTTATGTTTAAGAAACACTCAAGAGTGTTTTTGCTAAAACATTTGAGGTTGACAATATGTTTAGGTTCCCAGTTCATGGTGTCAGAAGTTGAAAAAGAAAAATGGTTTCTGGCTTCAGACTAAGGGTTTGGGAATTCATATGAGTGAAATGGACCAGACCTAGGAGCAGTTATTCTCTTTATGCTGTACAGAAAATGGCTAAAGGCAGAAGTAATGTAGGGAGCTTTTCCCACAATTCTGTACAAAAGTCAAAACTTACACAACTCTTTATGTTGACTAATTTCAGTAGGGTACCTTTAAATTATGGCAAAGTTCATTTTGTTAGCCTTTAATAGTCTCTCTCAGGACAGTTTGGTTTTGACTAGCAACAATATATGATCTCTCTTGCCAGGGCATTCAATTTCTCCTGAAATTAATTTAAATCTTCCCTTGTAATTTAAAATTTTTATTTGTCATTGTCAATGTAACATCAATTATTTCTGGCTCTGCCCTCAATTTGGCTGCAATAATCAGTCTCTTGGTACTGTTTAAAATCTCATTAGGAATTTTAAGAAGGGATACCAGAGCAATCTAATGATAATTATTTTTGTCATTGTCAGCTTGAGTAATCATGTAGCCTTTGTAATGGAGTCTGATAATAGTGCTATATTCTGCAGGAGTATGAGTTGTATAAACTAAAAACATATAATGTGAATTGGTTAGGAGTCTCTAAATGGATATAGGATCTGAATTAACATATGTGGAAGCTCTACTGTGTAGACAGGAGAGTTAATTTTCATATCTTTCCTTTCTATCTCATGAACATCAGATACTCATCTACTTTCCCTCATTATTTTTTGCCTAAATTGAATTTTCTTAATAATTTTCTTTCTTTGTCAGAAGTTCTAATGCCATAGTTCCATAACTACTTAATGAGTATTCTGATAATGGTAATACTCATTCTTGCCCTCTCTTCAGACTCCGCATTGATTATGAACACATTCCCTTCAGATGTGCCACTCCCTTTGTCAGTTACTTTTTTGTATATGGATATGATCATATGTGCTGACTTAATGAAGCAGTACTATTATATGTCTGCAGGATAAAGTTTTTTTTTAAATAAAAAATCTCAGACATATAATCAAATATAAACTATGGACTTATTTGTACTGATATCCATACTAAAGAAAAGCTCAGAGATTTCATTCTTTGCTCTACAGAACGTATTTTTAATAGAAATACTTGGAACTAATATATTCCCTGCCCACAGGGGCCCACAGTCTGTCAGTGAATGTAATTCTCCCATGAACCCTACAAGTTTCCAATGTTACAGGACACAGTCCCTGTGGTAAACAAGGTCACTGGTTCTTAATAAACAGATTTTCAGCCCTGAAAGATCCTCATTTAACTAATGAATTTATAAATTAATAATGTCCTCCTTCATTTCTGTAAAAGTATTTAGATGGGAAGGAGAAGAAGATAATAAAACAGTAATTGAAATTCTGTGTGTGTCATCAGGGGCAGATGGACTTACCACTGCTCAAAATCTCTCACGAGGTTTTCAGTTTAATCAGTGGAAGCCTATAAGAGGCTCACCCTACCAATTCAGGGTCTATCCAAGCTGAGGAGTTGAAGGGTCATACTCTTGCGCACTGTTACATGAGAAGCAGCAGCTCCCAAATCTTTTTGGTGACAGGATTAAGTCTGAATTGCATCTCATCTCAGTTTTCTCACAGATCTCTTCTTTTGTCTCATCTTATGGATGGGGTAACCACATGAGAATTAATATTGTTTTCTCACTTCTTTGCTTTACTTTCCTAATTTGATAGAGGAATTTCCTACCCTGTGAGTGTAAGTATAACCAAGTCAGAGTAAAGAAGAGAAACTTCAGAACAGGAATGAGTGACAAGGAGAGGGGCAGAGTTCACAGTCTCTGGGTCTGGCCATCTTGCTCTAGAGTTTGGCACAAATCCAATGTGATTTACATGTTCTATGCATATCTTCCCTTCACACAGTGTGCTTCTCTTCAATCAGTATTGAGCTGAGTGTGACTATGGTTTAGGCATACCGATAATTGTCTGTCTGGAAAGAAACTAAAACAAGTACTGCAATTTTCATTTGAATACCTAAATGCTAGAGGACAATCAGGAGTGCTTTACCCTGAGAGTCACTCTTTCAGAACTTCGAAGCAGATTTTTCTCCATGATGAACTGTAGTTCAAAAATGGACTTACTAAAAAACTTTGTACAAGAATGAAGCTATTTATATAAAAGCTAATTCTTCGTGTGGTCATTCATGCATTTCAGATACAGTGAGAGGGAAAAAAGGCAATATTAGTGTTCAGAAAAAAATGGTGTAGGCTAGAACTGTATATAAGTTATTTAAGAGACAAAAACAGTAATAACTTGACTGACAGGTTAAAGGCAAGGAAGTGTCCAACAATATCAGTTATATATGCTTAGCATGATGTCATATGTTATGGAATATCCCCTTGGTCATTTGGGGTCAGCGATCCCAACTGTGTCCCTTCCCTAATCCTTGTGCAATCCCAGCCTGATGGGGTCAGGTGAAAAGCAGAAAAGGCCCTGACTCTGTGTAAGCACTGCTCAGCAATAATAAAAACATCCCTGCATTATCAACACAGTTCAGCACAAATCCAAAATATAGCCCCATATTAACTATTATGAAGAAAATTAACTCTATCCCAGCCCAAACTAGCACATTCTCCACCCCTTATTCCATACCATTTACATCATGCTCAGGTACCACATTATCCAATACATTCTCATTAGTCACCACCACACTTCCCATTCTTTGATATAATAGACAGATATCATCCCCTTAGTCTACAGGCCACTCCTGTGAAATGTCTGTAAAATGTCCATAAATGTCCACAGAATGTTCATTGAGTTCATTTAGTCCATGACTTTGGGCTCCATCTCTTATGGTGGTCACTCAGGATAGGAGCCGTGGTATGTTGCATGGAGTTACTGGGCACCAAAGCCAGCTCCAGTTGGATCGCTGTTGCACTTGCACTGCTTCTTGTAAGGCTTGTCCTCCGTCAGTTCAGGTGGTTCCTGCTATAGTAATTCCTATAACATGCAACTCAAATCCCGGGTTACAATATTAAAGGCTGTAACATTTAAATCCATTATAATCTGCACCCCTGGTCCCTTTGGGCCAGGTTATAGGATTTAACACTGCACTGAACTCTTCCCCTTGCTCCTAGCCTAACTAGCAACAAAGGGTCCCTGCTATAGTAATCCCCATAACATGCAACTCAAATACCGGGTTACAACAATTTACAGATATTTCCATTACAATCTCTGCCCCTGATCTTTTGGACTAGACCATAAGCTTTAACATTGCAATGAACTCCTCCCCTTGCCCCGCTCTGTCTTGGACTTATCCACAGACTGCAGTCCCCCAGGGGTGTACCTGCTCCAAGGGGAGCCTTATCTATGAGCCACAGCCTCTCCAGGGGTCCCTCCAGGGGTATACCTGCTGCGGCATAGACTTTTCCACAGCCACAGTTGCTTTGAGGTGCACCTGTTCCAGCATGGCCTTCCCCATGGGCCACAATGCCTTCAGAGGTATACCTGCTTCACAGTGTCCTTACCCACAGCCACAGTCCCTTCAGAAGTAAACCTATTTCAGTATGGACTTACCCATGGCTGTTTGTCCCTCCAAGGCTGTACCTGCTATACCTGCTCTCTTATGGGCTTATCCACGTCCACATGCTTTGAGGTGCTCCAGCATGACCTCATGCACAGCCACTGACGATTCAAGGTGTACCTGTTGCAGCATGGATTTATCCACAGCCACAGGTGCTTTGAGGTGTACCTTCTCCAGTGTGGACTTATCCTTGGGCCACAATCCCTTCAGAGGTATACCTGCTACGGCACAGACATAAGCATGGCCACAGAGATTTCAAGATAGTCCTGATCTGGTGTGGACACAGTAGTGAACAGGGCATATTGCTTCTCATTTTCTGGCAGTTTATTATACAATGGGCCCTCTTCAGCATGCGTCACATCCTCCTCTGGCAGTATTCCAAAATGGTTGCCTTCTGGCCAGCCCGAGATCACTTCCAAAATTCCTGGGTGACTGGGTTTCTTATTAGAGCCTGCTGTGTGATCAATGTGACCCACTTACTCCATGTAGCATCGGTGGCATGATGTGTTGAGGGGACCCTCCCTTTGAATATCCAGTTCAGTACTGACTGTCAGGGTGCCAGGAGGTGCTGTGCTTCAGTACCCATCATTTCTGAAGCAGCTGGAACCCCTTCATATGATGCCAATATCTCTTTTAGTTGGAGTATAGTGGGCATCAGATCCTCTGTATCACTGACTCCAAAACCCTAAGGGTAAATCCCAAATCTCCCCTGGTGCTTTCTCCTAGAGGCTCCAGGTAGGGCCATTCTCCTCAGCTGTGGTGTTAAGCACATTTTTAACACTTTGTCCTGCCCAGACTGGCCCAAGGTCTACTGCATGATTGATTTCCTGTTTAATTTGTTCAAAGGCTTGTTGTTGCTCAGAGTCCCATTTGAAATTGTTCTTCTTCCAGGTCACTTGATAGAGAAGGCTTATAATCAGACTGTAATTTGGAATATGCATTCTCCAAAAACCCACAACACCTAAGAAAGCTTGCAAAACTGGGTTTAGGTATAACAAATAGAATGAAAAATAAGTATCTGACGTACTTAAAACAGGCCACATGTAGTAAATTTAGATATAACAAGGAGGTGCAGACCAATGAAGAAAGAGAAATTTTACGTGTGATAGAAAGCATTTTAAAACAACTCCATTGTATAAAAATCTTCTCCTCTAAAAAAAAGAGGAAGAAACTGTCAACATCATGCTCTTCCCATTGAGGGGCTTGGGAACCTGGCAGCTTGCTGTAAGCCTTTCTTCCCATGTCCAGTCTGAAACCACAGCCCTCAGGTCCACTCACTAACATTAGAGGTGTGAGTGTAAAAGCAGAGAAATGGGTATATACTAGGAATAGTGACTGGAACAATTGTAATTGTTACATTGTAATTGTAATAACCTGAAGCACAGGTAATTTTTTCCTCCCTCCTTCCAGTTGCAATAAGTGACATAGGAAGAGATACACAGGTCCAGTCAATTAATACATGGTTCTGTGACTGGTGTCACCGCCAAAATCTTAGGTTTTTTGATAATGGGACAGCCTACATGGCACCTGGCTTGCTGCTATCAAATGTGATTAATGTTTCTCAAAGGGGGAAGAGGATCTTTGCTCGCAAGATAGTAGGGCTTATTAACAGGTCCTTAAACTAGACTTGAAGTGGGAGGGGGATAATATGAGGATCACCCATGAAAAGCTGTGGGATGTCATACAAAATTCAGAGGGATCAGGGTGCTAGTGAGGCCACTCAGCCTCTTGCACCAGAGAAAGAACTCAGAGGAACTAAAGGAGGTCCCTCTAATAGGGTGACATGGCCAGCAGCCAAGATGAAGTGCCTCTTTACACCAATGGGTGTAGAGGAATGTGTACACAGGTGTACACAGCATAGGCCAAAAACAGGAGGAGTTGGAAGCCACAGTGCTGCTAGAAAGCTACGACCTTGTTGTCATGACTGAAACCTGGTGGGAAGAATCCCATGATTGGAGTTCACGTATCAATGGCTACAGGCTGTTCAGAAAGGACAGGCAAAGAAGGAAGGGGAGCAGGTGTTGCCCTCTACATCAAGAAATGGGTAGAGTGTGAAGAACTGTCTCTGAAGAATAGCTTTCAAAAGGTTGAAAGCTTCTGGGTAAGAATCAAGGACCAAGGCAACAAAAGGAACCTTGTGGTTCGTGTCTGCTACAGGTCACCCAACCAAGGGCAGTTTATTGAGGAAGCCTTCTCACTCCAGCTACAGTCCCCTGCTGCGGGACTTCAATCACCCCAACATCTGCTGGAGAAATAGCGCGGCAAGCTGTAGGCAATCCAGGAGACTCCTGGAGTGCATCAAGGATAACTTCCTGCACCAGGTAATAGACAGCCCTACAAGACTGGATGCCATACTGGACCTGTTGGTCACCAAAGCAAGTGAGCTAATTGGTGACATAAATGTTGGACGCAGCCTGGGCTGCAGTGATCATACACTGGTGGATTTCACAGTCCTGAGGGATATGGGACAGGCGAAGAGTAAAGTCAGGACCATGAATTTTAGGAAAGCAAACTTCCAGCTCTTCAGGAGTTAGTCGATAAGACTCCCTGGGAAACTGCTCTCAGGGACAAAGGAGCGGAACAGAGCTGGCAGATCTTTAAGGATGCTTTCCATAGAGGACAAGAGCTCTTGATCCTCAGGTGTAAGAAATCAGGAAAGGAAGGCATGAGACCAGCATGGCTGAGTGAAGACCTAATGGGCAAACTAAAGGAAATGCACAGGCAGCGGAAGCAGGGACAGGTATCCTGGGGATAGTACAAGGACGCTGCCTATGTGTGTAGGGATGGGATCAGGAAGGCCAAGGCATGGCTAGAGCTGAACATGGCAAGGGATGCAAAGAAGAACAAGAAGGGCTTCTACAGGTATGTCAACCAGAAAAAGAAAGTCAAAGAAAGCGTACCCCACCCTAATGAGCAAGACTGGCAGGCTGGTAACAACAGATGAGGAGAAGGCTGAGGTACACAAGGACTTCTTCACTTCTGTCTTCACTGGCAGTGTCTCTTCCCACACCTCTTGAGGGGATGGCCTGCAAGATGGGGACTGGAGGAGCAAAGTCCCTCCCACTGTCAGAGGAGATCAGGTTCGAGACCACCTGAAGAACCTGAACAGGCACAAGTCTATGGGACCTGATGAGACGCATCCCAGAGTCCTGAGGGAATTGGCTGATGTAGTTGCCAAGCCACTCTCCATGATATTTGAGAAGTCCTGACAGCCAGGTGAAGTCCCTGCAGAATGGAAAAAGGGGAACATTGCAGCCATTTCTTAAAATGGTTGAAAGAAAAGAGCTCTCAAAACAATCTGCAGAGATAAATGGAGGTGTACCATGCAGCTCTCTAGAAACCCTGAACAATGTGTGTCAGGATGGTGAACACTGAGAAGCATTCTCTTATGTTAATCTTTACTGTTATAATTTTATTGTTTATTTTGATTAACATTTTCCCATATTGAGATTTCCTGCTGTTGTCTCCTCCTCAAGCTTTCATACTATAGGGAACAAACATAGTTTGATATCATATGAAGTATTCAAAATATGGTTGACCAAAACAACAAACTATTGGGACATGGTTTTGTTCTTATGTAGTGATTAATCTATATTTTGCTGTGGAGCAGATGTCTGGTTCTTGGGTTTATGTCTTGTTTCCAATGTCTGTATCTCTTTATTGATCTGTTTACACTATTGCTGTTTAGTGTATGCTTGTGACATTTTTACTAAAATTAAGATTCCTTCATAATAATTTCAATCACCATGTACATCTTCATTTTAACACAGATCTAAAGATCCCAAATGGGTTAATTGACTTAAACAAACCACCTATAATTGTCCACCCAACTGCAATAAGGTGTAGGGACTCCTCAGACCTCAAGGTAAGAAAGAAGTGAAGAATTCTGTGACTAATGGAATTTAATAGATTTAGTTCTGACCTCAGTCTTTGTCTTCTCTGTCGTCTTGTCTTCTCTTGAGTCCTCATGTCAGAGGTGGTCCTCCTTGTTACATCTGTCACAGTGAGCTCCTTGGCTCCTTCATAATCGCTGTCACTGAAAGGGCGTGCTATTGAAAGTGTTGAGGAAGATTTCATCTCTGTGTTGAACAGCTCAGTGATTTAGTAGGTTCAGCAATGTGACATGCTGAATCAACTCTTCCACTAATGTTAGGAGTCTCTGACTACTTGGTGATTATGTGTGGTTTGGTTGAAAAGGTTGTGCTACATAAGAGGAAAATTAGGGTAAAGTACAGTGAAGTGTTGTGGAAATCCCAAACAGCTTTAGAGCATTTCACTGAACTTTTTCATCAAGATGCATACAGTGATGCTTCTAGAAAAACTTCCTTTCAGATCATTTGCAATACATCAAATAATGTGTCTAGAGAGTGTTAAGTAATGGGAATTATTGCTTTCTCCTCATCTTGGACCGAAGCAAAAAAAGAGAAGAAAAACATGTCATCCATTGCTGCAGACTCTTTCAGCTGGAAGTAAAAACCATTTAGGCTACTCATTTTGCAGATGTTTTACCTTGTACTACAAGTTATGCAGAAAAAGTACTTGGAAACAGAACAATTTGATTCTTATTACTATGGGACCGTCTTCAAGAACTGAAGACTGCTAAGCAGGGACAAGATCCATGTAGACAAGCAGGGTAAAATCATCTTTGTAAACTCGTTCTCCAACCTGGTGAGGAGAAATTTAAATTACAAGTAACAGTGAGGGGAGATGACAACTTTTAGTCAAGTGAGAAAAAAGTGAAAACAGGTAGGCAAGTAAAGAGTGCAGGGTAATGTGGACAAGACAGACTTCATAATCAAGAAAACAGAGCAGAAAAGGGCCAATCCCAAGTATACTCACACAAATAAGGAATAGCCAAGAGGACAGCGTTATGGGAGAAGCTTTCACACTTTTTCTGGGAAATCAGCATGAGTGGGTGGCCCTCCCAAGTGCTTGTGCACTAAGGCAGGCAGCATGGGGAACAAAAGAAGGAATTAGAGGTCTGCTCACAGTTGTAGAGCTATGATCTCATTTAGCAACATGAATGTGGTGCGATAGCTCACACAATTGGAGTGCTGTGATGGATGGGTACAGGCTCTTTAAGAAGGACATGCTGGGAAACGGAGGAAGGGGAATTTCCCTTTCCGTAAGAGACAAATGGGAGCTGTACCTTAGAACAGAAAAGGAGATGGATAAATAACTCCCAAGCTGGTAGCAAAGTTTTTTGTTCAGCTAAAATACTTCTACCTTGCAGTGGCCAGAGATTACAGGGGTATGAAAGTGTAGCAAAAAGAGTATATACAGAGAGTCAGCAGCTGCCTTGCTTTTTCCACCTCCTTTCAGAGAGTCCCTTGGGAGACAGTCCTGAA
>NW_010552623.1:0-4139 GCF_000687285.1 Phaethon lepturus
GTCCAGCTCCAACCGCGCCTTGGCCCTCCTGACCCCATCCCTACACAACTGGGCAGCATCCCTGTACTCATCCCAGGATACTTGTCCCTGCTTCCTCTGCCTGTGCATTTCCTTCTTGCCCTTTCGTTTGACCAGCAGGTCTCGACTCAGTCGTGTCAGCCTCTTGCCTTCCTTTCCTGATTTCTTACACCTGGGGATCGATAGCTCTTGCGCTCTATGGAAAGCATCCTTAAAGATCTGCCAGCTCTGTTCTGCTCCCTTGTCACTGAGGGCAGTTTCCCAGGGGTTCCTATTAACTAACTCCCTGAAGAGCTGAATGTTTGCTTTCCTAAAATTCAGGGTCCTGACTTTATTCTTTGTTTGCCCCATATCCCTCAGGACTGTGAGCTCCACCAGTGCATGATCACTGCAGCCCATGGTGCCTCCAGTCTTGACATCGCCAATTAGCTCGCTTGCATTGGTAACCAACAGGTCCAGTATGACATCCCCTCTGGTAGGGCTGTCTATGGTGTGAGGAAGATTTCTAGGGAAATATTCCTCACAGCATTGATAAGTCTCTTTTTCACTGTCAGGATGATCAAATTTGAGTTGGAAAGTGTGGCTCATTCGAATAGTGTAAAGAGGATTGGCATATATACAGCCGGTCATGTTATGCCAGTTACAGGTGGTCCAATAGTTGTTATTACTTAACCGATCATTACTCTGTAGAATGTAAAATGTAGAATTAGGACCAGTGAAATTATAGCATCTTTGGCAAAATGTACCATTAATATTCCGTGTGAGATTCCAGAGTGATGAAATATTTAAAACAGCAGTGTTTGTAATCACTGATTTGTTTTTACAGATCCATGGGGTTCTTAAATTGGATCAAATATAAACTCTGGTTCAGTTGCAGCATATCAGCTGAAACTGGGTTTGTTTCCGGTTGTAGAGCAGAGTATAGTCACAATGTCTTGTTTTTCCCACCCATGTTGAATTTGTATGTTTGGGCCTGTAAGGCACCATGGGGTTTTATCATATGAATGTGCCTTAAAAGGTTGGGTTTGATAATTTGGAGGGTTGGGCAGTGAGTATGCCAATTTTGGTACCAAGACATTTCAGGAACAGGTTTAGCTAACCACCTGGAATTAGTATCTGAAGATTGAGGATGGTGTAAACAATACCAGCAGTTTGATTCATTACCCATTTGAGAGATGAACTGAATGACACGGTTATTGTTCCAGTCATGAAATAAGGAGGAACAGGGTACAGATAAGGATAAGTACAATACAATGGGTGCTATGATCATCATTTTCCTGAAGTTGGAATTTCCATGAAGGTAAAGTGATGATTCCTTGGGTGCATTCCAGGTTTATTCAGGCTAAAGAATCCATCCAAGTATAGTTCATTACCTGAAGTGATAAGAAATTATCTGGTCTTGGAAATTATCCAAGCCTCGGTGACAGTTAGAGGGAGTCCCCATTTAGAAATGGTTTTCCATATGCCCTTTTCTCAGGAAGTCTGTAAAGTGACAGATATTTTAACCATTAAAAGGTAATTAATTAAGAACAGTGTCACCCTGAGAAAAGCAACAGGCTTACAGTGGGGGTTTTAAAGGTTTTGTTGCTTGGAGAGCAGAAAAATGAGCTTGTTCCTTCGGGCATCTGGTGGGTGTCTGTCTGTTATTTAAGCATTGGACAGCTTCAAGTAGGGCTATACCCCATTTTCCTGTATATAAATTTTTCCCTAGAGTTCATTTTAGTAGACCATTCCATCTCTCGACCATGCCATTACTTTGGGGTCTGTAGGGCAGGTGGAACACCCATGCAACTCTGTTACGTTCACACCATTCTTGTTCGATTTTATTTTTTAAATGAGAGCCGTTGTCAGACTGCACAGCAGAAGGCATGGGAGTGTCAGCAAACCATCCATTAAGTCCTGCCACAGTGGTAAGACCATCAGCTTTCCTGCAAGGAAAAACTTTCCCTAAGCCTGATATTATTTCAACTCCAGTAAGGATATAACGCCACTCCTTGGGTGTTCAAGGGAGAGGTCCAACATAATCAATTTGACCAGGGGACTTATTTCCTATCCCCTATCCATTTGGTCCTGAAAAAGGTAACCTCCTGACTGGGGCCCTGGCATTATTTCTTCATCAGTTGTTTCAAAAGCCTGTTTAATGTTGCCCTGTATGTAGCTTTTGCCTCACAGAATATCCATGCACAATATATTTAGGTTTCCCAGTAGCATTGCGGAGAGGGGGCACAAAAGAGAAGTTTCAATTTTACCTTAACAATTGAATAAGGAACCACTACTCCATTTACTCTGTTTACTAATATTTTCTGATGTTTCAGAGGGATGGCTCCAGGACATGATTCTGCTTTAATCATGGATAATTGTGCTCCAGTATCTATGAGAAAATCAGTTTTTAATTTATCATTTGCTATGCCCTCTGCCAGTCCAAGTCCCTGGTCTAGTTTCCCCAATACTGCTTTCTGATAGGAGACAAATCAGGATATTTTTGCGGTTTGAAAGTGTTTCCCTGTATGGGAGGAGCACTAGGCAAAGGTGTAGATAACTTTTCCTCCTTTTCTCTTTCTTTCGCTAGCAATTTTAGTTTTGGAGAGAAGAAATGTCCATAAGCTTAATATTTTAATCACCTATGTAGCTGTTTTGTCAAGACTGCTTTCCATCAGATGATTTATTTTTTAATAGAAATTAAATAAATCAAAGTTTGATTTGTAGTACATGAAAGACCATAAATGTACCTTCTGACACAGATGCATTATGTTTAAGTATGGGGTCACCTTTCAACTCTGCCTTTTTAAAAGTACATGAATGTGTCTTAAGTTGCTTTCTCATACCTCTACTAGGAATTATTCTATGTAGAGGCAGATGACTCTCAGATCAGATGTCCTCAAGGTTAAAGAGTATTTTAAGTAGTAATGAAAATGGGAATTATCTCATTACTGCTGATTTGACACCTGCTCTTAGATTTCAATAAATGCTTTTTTTAAAGAGTGGTATTTAAATTGTGATAGTTTTAAATATCTGAAGACTTTTCTTCTACAAATATTTCTGGTGTTCTGATGATTCTGCAAAAGCAGCATAGTTATAAACAAACCTGTGCTTTCAATCCTTAACTAAGTTAGATTACAGTGAGATTTTGTTCAAAGGTCCTTCATAGGAGTTAACATTGTACACGATGACTTAACATGAGGTTTGATAAGACAGTTGCCTAAGTGTTTGTTAATGAATAAGCTCAAAACTTCAGCTTCATGGGATGCCAGCTACAAAGTCACATGCCTTTTTTTTTAATGCATGTCAAAATATGACAATATATTACAGTGTACACAGTCTTGTTAAAGATACTTTAGTCAATAGAACAGTATAATGAAAGCAAATTCCACTCTGGTGTTGATGTTCTCATTGAATAATTCTCTTCCTCTTCTTCCCCCCCCAACTGCATGGAACAACTTCACTACAGATCAGTTAAGATTGTCTTGAATTTGCTGTATAGGTGACTTAACTTTTGTGGGCTTGGACTTTTTCTGAACTAAGCAGTTGGATAATACTGAAGTGACAGTCTCTTCCATGTATTTTGCAAGACACAATAGGCATCACATAAAAGGCTCAGCAAATCATTTACTGATGTTGGAGAGCACTGGGTGCACTATGTTCTCCTAAATGTGGTTTCATTGTGACCTCCTTGTGTATTTTATCATGAGCTTTGGGAAGTATAGTTTATATTTTTCAGTTGGTAAAGCTAGTGTTGCTGTAGGGCAGAGGTCTGTTTGGTTGATCTATCTTGAAGAGTAACATAACAAAATAACTTCATTGTACTGGATGTCACTCCTGTATTTCAGAGCTTTCAGCCAACACAGCTGCCTTTGCTAAAAGTGCTGCCATGTTAGGTAATTCTGAGGACCACACTGCTCTATCTAGAGCTTTGTCTCAGCTTGCAGAGGTTGAGGAGAAGATAGATCAGTTGCATGAAGAACAAGCTTTTGCTGATTTTTATGTGTTCTCAGAACTGCTTGGTGACTACATTCACCTTATTGCTGCAGTAAAAGTAAGTACTGCTAGGAAAAATGCTTAATTTTTGTGTTTAGGGTCACACTTTGCAATTTGTATATTTGTCGTGGTTTAGCCCCAGCCGG
>NW_010552624.1:0-29189 GCF_000687285.1 Phaethon lepturus
TGATTCTGTGATTCTGTAATTCTGTGATTCTTCTCTGCTGGATCCCATATCTGCCAGTTTTTATTTGTGACACACATTTGAAATGCATATAGAGAGTTTTCCTTCCCTAGCACAGAACATTCCTTATGGCTGGGTTTACCTTTTCCTCTGGCTCTCAGATGAAGTATTTTTGTCAGTGTAACTTACCAGCTAGCTTGAAACTGCTTAGAAAAGCAGTCATTTAAGCTTTTTTTTTCCACAAGATTTAGCAATAAATATAAAATGCATATTGATTCTTAGAGCAAGTCTTCTTTTTTGCTGAAGAGATCTACTTAATTTATAGCAGTAAAATAATCTGTTCCCATGTGATGTTCCTTACCGTGAAACAGGCAAAGTTATAATTTCCATGCAGTGATATTATCTATCATGGTAATGGATCTTGTACATTATGTACTTATTAACTTATTATTATAGAATTCACATTTTAGCTTTCTGCAAAGTAATGAACAGGCAATTTTTAGTTTTATAGGTTGGATGTGCCTTTGTAATATATGTTCTTTCATACTGTTTCTTTCTAGGTTCTGTCTTCAAATGCCACTGAAAAAGGTATTCCAGAATTTTGCTTATTGCTGTCAAAGCCAGAAGCCTCTGAGCCAGTGAGGGGTTTGTTTCATGCCCTGTGTCACAATTTTATGTTGTCATTGTTAACATGACAACATGACAATATGAGGTTTAGATTGACTTTTAGGAAGAACTTCTTCACTGAAAGGGTTATCAAACACTGGAACAGGCTGCTCAGGGAAGTGGTGGAGTCACCATCCCTGGAGGTATTTAAAAGATGTGTAGACATGTCACTTAGGACATGGTTGAGTGGTGGACTTGGCAGTGTTAAGTTTATGGTTGGACTCCATGATCTTAAGGGTCTTTTCCAACCTAAATGATTCTATGATTCTATGATTTCCAGGCTGTGTTTATACAGATTGTGATTTAGGACAACACTGGTCTGGCCTACTTGTGTGTGTGGGAAACGCACAAGGATTTTGGATGCCTTCCTTGCTGACAGTTGTTGCTACCAGTAGAGTGAGTGGAGTGTAAGCAGATGCAGGTGATAGCAGCAGAGGGGACAAAGTTACTGCTATAACATACTGCAGAGCTCCTGTGTAGTCACTGCTTTCGATTACAAGCTGGTCTTCTGACAGAGGTGGGCCAGGTGGTGCTCAAGCATTAGCTCTACCCTGGTTAGGTGCCAGACTATGTAACAGTAAAGTGGCATACTTGCAAGAATACTTTTTCTTTCCCAGAGTGGTACAAGGAAGTGAAAGGAAAGAATCAGAGGACTATGGATCTCTGATGCTGTTCCCAGCCTGTTGGTGGGAATAATAGCTACATACTGCTCCAGTTGTGTAGGCTGTGTCAGGGTCAGAACTGTCTTTTGCTTCTTGGGGAAAAAAAGAAAATCAGAAACTGAGATGAAATGGGAATTTTCACAACAGTAAGAGAAATTTTCCAGTGGTGCCATCTGGTTCATTCTTTCTTATCAAAGTAAACCGTGCTCTGCACAGATCTTGGCTGCTTTGATCTGAGGCCTTCAGGGATTTGACCCATCCCCAACAGAGAAGGGCATTATTCATATATTTCTGAAGTATTTCAGCTACCAGTTGTCCTTTGGTCTGTTCCATCTCTCACTGGGGCATAGCCATTGCATCCCTTCTGTCCTTTCACTAGGAGTAAGGATGAGGATGAGATGGGTCACTATTGCAGCCCTTATAGTGACTATAGATTTCTATACAGGGAGAATTATTTCCGTAGAAGGTGATTCTTCCTGGAACCATACAAACCCAGATCTTGTAGTGGCAGAGAATCATACGCTACTGAGGAGTAAGACAGCACTGTGGATTATTATCATTTGCTTTCCCACTAGTGCTGTCAAAAAGAAAGACATTAAATGTTGAAATACAAGAGATAACACAATGGAGAATTAGGATATTATCAGCATGTGGCTCTACAGTCATTATTCTGTGGAATGGAAGGATGCAGGAATGTGAGGACAAATGACTAAGGAATGAAATTTCCTAGCTGAATTGTGGTACTTTCTTGTAGGGAGTATTTTCTTGTTCTCCCACCAACACTGGGGGATCCAAATTTTTTTCCATAATTTCAAATGCAGAATGATTATTTAATTGTTGAGAAGTCTCCAAATGGATCATCCTGACAAGATGCTTCAGCTGATAGAGATGGCTGCAGATATATTCAGTTTCCTAAAATAAAATCTTAGGCATCTAAGCTTTCACTGGGAAGTTTGAATACATCCTCATGTTCTTAGCATAGCCAGTATAAAAAAACAAAATAAAATAAATTAAGGTTTTATTTTCAGCCTTTTCTGCCATATTTGAAAATATATTTGCTACATTTTCTGCAGATTTTTAAGTCTCCACTCAGGATCAGTAACAGGCTCTATCTCAAAAGAAATCAAAACAGTCCTGAATTCACTGACTGAACTCCCAGTGCTGCAAGGCCATTTTACAGGCAGACATTTGTGCCAGCAGTGAGATTCTTGCAGGACTGTGTCCTTAGACAAGAAGTAATATATTAAATAGAACGGAAGAAAGGAATCAGTAAAATATAAATGGTCTTACCATAAATTTGTTTCTATTGTTAATACAGATAGATGAAGATGTTCATGGAATCTAAAGGACTACATTTTTGGCTACGGCACAACAAGCTGTTTTATGTATGAGCTGTATGTAATTATATTGGAAACAAACTTTGCTTGGAGAACATTTTTGGCTCCACTGTGCAATAACACAAAGGGCCTTTGTTATGCTCTCAGCAGAGTTATTTGTGGATTGCAAAGGACTTACTAAAGGACAGTTTCATCTGATGGTATTCATCCACTAACTCAAATTTAAATGTAGTAACTTATGTTCATACAAATCATAATTACTAATATGATCAACCAGACAAAGATTTCTGAAACTGGAAATGGGATTGCTCTACAGATTCAGACCTGGAACAGCAGTAAAGAGTGAGGCTTCAGATTCAGGGCTTTGAAAGAGCCAGAATGGAAAATGCGACAAAAGGCTTTGCATAATTCACATCAATTATAATAATCTTCAGTTGAATTGAAAATGAGGCTCTTGGTCTCTTAAATGGAAAAAAAAGTCACGGTGAGCAGAAGGAGCTAACTGGCTGTTGGGAAGAAAGGAATCCCAGGGCAAAGCAGATTTGTGAACATCTGCCAGAAGTTCCTACAGGACTTTATGAAGCTAGGTAAGGGATCTGTGCTTTACTCTGGCTCACCTAAAGCTGTCATTACATTAAAGGATTACTTTCAGAAATCCTGCTTTCCCCAATTTTTTCCTAACTGACCTGTGGGACTTGGGAAGCATCCAATGTCAACTCTCTGTTCTACTTCAAACTCGGCATGACCATGGACAAGTTCTTTAGGGCCATATTCAGACCACTTGCTATCAGTACAAACCTTTGGTTTCACAGCCGCTGTGGCATCTAGGTTTAAGAGTGTGCAGCTCAGCAATTCAGCGCACTGTTTATACAAGACTGGAAGACCCAGCTTCCCTATGGCACCAGTGGAGGAGGTATTTATGATAGTGAAGTTAACTTGAACCAGTCTGAATGTAGCTCCTGTTCATTCTTTTGCTTTGGCTTCCCAGCTGTAAAATAGATGGTCAGTAGTTATTTACCTCACTGGGTTCCTGTAAAATTAAACACTTTAAAAGACTATGAAACACTGAGATATTGCAAGAAGGGAGGTTATATAAATGTAATCCAATTACATAAGCTTCTTCAGATGAATTGCACTTTCATTACCATAACCTTCTGCTACGTCCTTGTTGTTTATTCATGCTATTGGTGGTTGCAGAGACGAGATGTTATTTCAGATGAGGAATCCCAGTCTTATTTTCTTTACTCAGTGAAGAATTTTGTTTTCGTCATGCAGACTGCTTGCAGGTCACATTGGTTCCGTCCATAGTTGCAAACACTGAACACTTCTTAACCATCAGGGCCAGTTTTCTGAAGAATTTCATAATTTCTTTACTATAGCATCTCCCTCCTTGCCATTTCCAGGATCCACTATAACCTATAGCTACCATCTGACTCAAAGTTTGTTGTGACCCTATGGGAAATGACAACAAACACTGTTTGAATGGAAGGAGGTACATGTAGTAGGCTCAGGAAATAAGTAGACCAACTTGGCACCATCATCAGTTTACTGTTTACAGACTATTCCTTGACATCGTGCTGTTCTTTAGTTACTAACCAAATAATTAACTGTTAGTTTAGTTATTAATGAAAAGCATCAGATTCTAAATAGGTCCTTATCATTCTGAGTGATCGATAGCATTGTTCTGTTGTTTCCTTTAGAAACCGCTGAGGGGCGGCAGGTTTTCACATGGAAAATATTAGCGTCTTTCATGTGTAACTCTTGAACTGTGAGTATCACACATTTTATTATTTTAATGAATTCCATGCATCAGGTCACTGAAGATTATAACAGAAATGTCACTCTGTGCTCCTGCAAATGAATGTGATTTTTGCTTGTTTATAGAAGCTTGACGTATATGTTCCGTACGAGTAGAAAAAAACTGAAGAATGTCCTACTAGATGTGTCTGCAAGGCACCCTTTATAGCTGTAGTGAGCCCATAGAATTGGATTCATAAGTAAGTCTATTGCATGCACAACACACATTTAGGCACGACTTTTAGAAATGAGGCCAGGATATTAGGACAAAAGAATGAGAAGACTTTTGATTTATTAGCTATAACTAGCTAGCCAAGTAAAAACCCTTTACACATCAGATAAATAACTGTTTGTTAACCAGACACTGTGCTCTAGCCAGACTATTAAACTGAGCCATGAACAGTAAAGACATACCTAGTAGCGAATGCAGTCCATCTTTACTTTTAGTGCCTCTGATGTAGTTAGCAACACCGTGTGACTGTCTGTTTGCCTTGATCCTGGCTACTCAACTACACCGCAGGGAAGCATGCCAGCCCAGAGGTCTGGAGTGAAGAGCTTTGGTCTGTCAGCATTGAATGCCCACCTGCCCAAAGGAATACTGATTCAGATCCATAATTTTCTGTGTATATTAGTGAGAACAAAATAGCTAATCAGGTTTGCAGAGGATTTCCATGTGGTTTATGCATGAAGCTTTGAACCAAGGGCCAAATCCTTGTTTGGCCAAACAATTCGCTGCATACAGTTTGAGAAGTGCTGGCATTTACTGTTTGTGGACACACTCCTATGTCCTTTCTGTCCTCAGGTGAGGACAACTTCCTGACACAGCTTTTCAGCAACACCTCAGGGTACTCTAAGATAAATATTCTGGTAAAAATTACAAGTGAAAATCAAATTGCTATGCTGTTACACCTTGGGCAGTTTGTAACAATTCTGTCCAGCATTACTGCAAAGCATGAACAGACCGTAATTCTTTACTTTCGTACTCCTATGCAGCCTTCCTTCCACAGGCTTGCATGACAAAACTGATAAACTATTTTCATTTTCTAGCCAAAGGCAACTGGAATGTGAGCTGCCCAGGCCATGCCCTCACACCTTTGCAATGCTCCATATTCCCAAGCAGGAAGAAGCCGGTGGGCAAGAGTCAGGCATATCATTTTTATGCCACACAAGGACTGCTTCAATTCCAGGCAAACACAGCTAATCCAGTTTCTGTCCCTTTGTGCTGCTGTATCAGTGTGAATGGGATGGAGCACGTAGAGTTTGAGGTCCAAAAAAACCCCATAAATCATCTTTCAGGTCAATGGTGCAAATGCTAATTATCTTTGAGTCTTGTCTGCCTGGCAGAACCAGCAGAACCAGTCACATTAAACATAGGTGTAGCAGTATGAAAGTAGGGTGGAATAACAATGATTTGTCTGAGACAAGAATTCTTATGTGAATAAAAGCATCAGGAAAGGCAGTAGAAGGTTTAAACAATATAGCCTCCATTTGCTGTTCAGTTACGGGTAAGTCTTGCCAGGACACCAGACAGAAACCTGGCAAGGTCTAGCCCTGCTGAAAGCAGTGGCTACAGTGGATGCAGCACTGCATGCCTGTCAGATGAGCTAAATTCTGCCCTGTTGTATGGTAGATGCAGTGTGGTATGGCATTTAATATTACACACAGTGTCTTTTTGCCTCTGTATTACTCACTCTGTAGGACAAGCACACAAGTAGGCAGCATTAAGGATGTCTGGTTAAATTTCTTAACTACTAAGAATGAAACTTTGGAAATTTGCATTCTAATAATGTTGGGACTTTGGAGTAGTGTTAGAGGGGAGAAGGTAAGGAGGAAGAAAGTTGGAGGCAAGGAGAAGGTAGTGTTTAGACATATTTTAAGTTTTACATTTGTTAACTACCTTCCAACTTCTTTCCCCACTGTCCTGTGCCTTATAATTTAAAATCTGTTTGTCTACATTGTATGCCATATGATTTTTTAAAGTAAGAGCTGACCTGGCTATATTCAAAGAAAAACTTCGGTCCAGCCCTTTTATTCTGGCAGTAAAATAAGACTGCAATGTTGCACAACTGGAGACTTAATTTGCTTTGACATTTCTTGTAAAGAAAACACTTCCTTGTTAAGTAACAAATACAAGTATAAGTCTGTTCTGAAATTAAATTGCTTTTCTGATTTCTGCCTGTGTATACAAACCTGAGAAGCCATTTGAGGTTCCACCTTCCCCCGTCCTGTAGCCATAGAAAGAGTCAGCAGGAGGCAATATTTGTACATATTGCTGCAAGCCTGTGTATTTAAAGCACAAGTTGGTAAGATTTCATCATACAGAAAAGGTCTCAGCAGAAATTATATAGTGAGAAACAAGATTTTAAAAAAACTTTTGCTTTAATAGGGCACATCTTTGATTTTCCATGAAACTGTAGTACTGTGGTACTATTGAGATATGTCTTGTTACAGAAAGGTTTGTAGGAAGAACCAGCAGGACCTTCCAGCTGACATAACTGAAAAGCAAACTTTCCTGCATGTAACCCTTACGGGAAAAGACTTGCCTTCCAAATGTGGCAGAAGAGCACCCAAAGAATAGTACAGTCTTTTTATTCTTGGTTTGTCTTGCGTAGGACTGCCCTACTTTTTTTTTGTTTTGTTAGAAATAAAAATTGATCAAGGGATTTTGCATAATGCCTACTATAAAACTTGCTACCTGTCTGTCAAAAGGCAAAGACTAGCCTACTGGGATGAACGAGTTTGGTCTCTTTCTAGCACTCTTTTGATTTGCAGACAGGTAAATTGCAAAGTAGGGCTTATTTGCTTTTGACCATTTCCCTCCCGTGTTTCAGCTGTGACTTGATCTCTTTCTTTGATTGCTCAGAAACAATAACATGCAGATGTTTGCAAATGAATGTTACAAAACACTCTTGAACCACCCATTGATAACTGGTAATGCTTGTAAGGCATTTTGTGATAGATGCATGTTTGCTGTTGCTTTGTTAGTCCTGAGAGAGAATCATGCTGCTTCTCCCTATTCCAAACATACATTTCTTCAATCTGCTTTGAAATTAATTTATTAGCAACTATGCTCCACTCTGATTGCATCAAGTCCTGTTACTCAAATTTGCTTTTCTTTTCAGATTTATAACTTTATTGGACACAGAAGCTCTGAGGTGAAGTTGACCAAAATAAATGGAAAGTCCATCTTCAGATTCCTAAAGCTGGGATGTAATCAATTGCCGTCTGTGTCAGGAGTTGTGTATATACAGAGGTATACACTGTTGACCAAATTTAGTATCATAATTCCATGAAATTGTATGTAGTGGAGGTTGATAATATCATACAAAATTTAAGTCAGATACCATCTCTCTCAATAAAGTGGAACATAAAGAAAAAGTAATGTCGAATTTTTATAAGAAAGAAAGATGCTGAAATAATATATTTTATGATAATATTCTACCCATCCTATTTCAATAGTGTCTATACTTAAAATATTTTAATGCATTGCAAGATGAAATTAAATTAGTTTATGTTTGATATTTTACAAAGTCAACGGAGTAGAACAAGACAGAGGTAAGAATCCACTTCTTTTAATGCTTAGGTTAAAAAATGTCACCGAACTTGCCATTATGTTTGTGTATAGAATTGAAAAAGAAGGCATGAGCTACAATCTGCTTCAGGAAGAAATCTGTGGTACACAGAGATTCCAGATTTGGTAGGATCCCTAGAAAACTCCCTTTTCTAAAGAACAAGGAAAAAAACCTGTTTTTTCTGTCATTGTGTACCTTACGGCAAAATTTCGTTCTTTACAGAAAACCCTCCTTGCTTTCCTGCAGTTTACAGATAAACCAGGCCAACACCTGACCACTAAACAGCAGGTTTTTATATATTTTTTTGCATGTTGTTCTGGAAAACTTTGAAGCTGACTAAAAATGTAGCCATCTCCTCATGTGCCGCACAGAGAGCTTGTTGTTTCTAAAGTTTATGGTTTGTTCAGGTCCCTCTTGTCCTGACATTCAGCCTTGTGAGTAAAGGTTTATTCTTAAGATAGCAAAGACTTTGGGTTTTCTTTTCTGGATCTGAACTTCCAAGGTTCAGATCACTTCAATTCTGCTTTCAGGTAAAAAAAAAAACAAACATAGAGGTAGAAGGCTCTGGGAAAAGGTCTGGTGGAGGTCTCTGAGTTATGAAGAATCACAGACTTGGAGGCCACAAGGAAAGAATGAATGAACATGGTCTGTTCAATTGAGAGAGAAACAAGGAACGTATGTAAATCTTCAAATGTGTGAAAGACTTCAGCAAAGACAAGAAAATAAATTCTTCATGTCTGTAATGAGTTGGAAAGAAATAATGGATTTAAATTGCATCAAGGCATATTCAAATTAGGAAAAATTTGGTAAGAAGAGTGAAGTAGCCAGACTGCCTGGGTTCGCATGAAGGTCCTTCATTAGATGTGTTTCCAAAAAGGTTAAACAAATGTCTTCTCCTATGAATATCTGATCCTGCCTTAGGGTAGTAAATACAAGAGTTGACCTTCTGAAGCCCCTTTCAATTCCTACCCAAGTTTTCAGACAGGCTTTCTAAACAAAATTAATTTCCTAGGATCATGCTTTCAGCCTGTCTTATCTCCTCATGTAATAAACCATTAGAAAGCTTTAACAAATCTACCAGTTCCTTTACACCTCACTAAGATGTTACACGGCAAGAAATGGGAAATAGAGCTTTGTTGGCTTTGCTGCTCGGGTTGGTTTTTTTTTGGGGGGGTGGGGGGAGGTATTGGGTTGTTTTGGGTTTTTTTATAGTTTGGGGTCTGTAGTGATCAATAAAGCACCCTGTCAACTTGTTTTCATCCCACATGACCCCCACGTCAATTCCTTTCTAAGCCCAGCCTGTGATATGAATCAGGCAGGGATTGTATAGCTTCCCCCTTGGGTCAACTCTCATTTTGAATGGCTACAAATAGCCTCATCATTGTTAGTGTCTGCTAAAGTTAGTCCTTTTTGAACTGGGTATCTAAAAACAAGTGCTTAAAATCATATCTGATCATGTTCTTAAATACCATGGTTCTTCAATATTCTGTGTTGTGAAATGAACGCATTCACATCAATACAAATTTTTGCATGTTTGGACAGTTTCAAAAAAATTAGTCCAGCTGCTTATATAGAGTATGATGGTCAAGCTGCATCCTTTGCCACAGGAAGTCCCTAAATTGGTAATGGTTGTTCCAAACGCTTCTTTATCAATCATAGCTTGTATTTTAAGTCACTTTATCATGCATACATCTTTAATGCTGTGTGCATTTTGGTGGTGGTCAAAGAGCTGGCCTTTTTGTTGTGCAGATTTTGCATTATTCCACTTTCTGCAAGGGGAGCGTCCAGAAGGGTGTGGAAAGGAAAGAAGTTTAATGTAGTGCGTGTAGACTTACATGGACACTTTTCAAGTAATCTATATTTAAAAATATCCACTTTCTTGATTTGTCTACTTTTGGCTTTCAGGCAAAATTTCCAGCTAGTAACTATTTCAATCTGTTATAAGCTTGGTGAAGACAGATGGATTTTTCTAAAATCTGTGTGCCAATAACAGTCTGAAAAGGATACCTGAAGTTTCCCATTGAAGTGTTACATATTTAAATGTTTCCTGAACTGCAGAATATCAACATGGATAAAAATAATAATAAAAAAAAGTAGTCCAGCAAATGCTTTCAACGCTAACTTTGAGAATGGTATTTTATAAAGGTAGTAGCTTTAATGTAGAATGGGTGGGAATGAGATTCTAGAGAAATCTAAGTTGCATGGTATTTCACAAAAATAAACTATGGAAATGTGTCCTTTATGTGTTCCAAATGTAGTGATACCCTTCCTAAGAAAACCCTTCTCTACAAATTCAGTGTACAAATGTCCATGGATTTTCTTAACTTAGGTGAATTGATCTACTCCCTAACTAGGTTTTTCATGTCTTCTTACAGCTAAGATTCTAGAGTGAATCAGTCAGCTTAAAAAAAATCATGGAATGTTCTACTACTCTTATAAACAGGAGTTACATTTTAGGAAGATAACCAAGTGTTTCGAATGAGATATCCAGAAATCAGCTGCATCATTTGAAAATTAATTTTTTACTGAAGGTATGTTATTCTGCTTGAGCTTTTATGATTTAAGGTGTGAAAATAATAAAATACTATTCCATCATGTTACTTTAAATTTATTTTATTTTTTTTTAAATTTCAGAATAATCTCTTAAGCCTTTTAGTCTCCATAGTAAATCTTGTGTACACAGTATCTTGAGACAAAAACAATGAGGTTTTTACCTGTCATTTTTCTTTCCTAAAAATTCTCTGAACCTTTCTCCTGCATATAAGAAATTCCTGCAAGATCTCATTCTCCTTATCTTGATTCCAATTATAAGATGTATTTTCCAGTTTACTTTTATTCTCCTGAAGTCAAGAAAGCAACTATAGATAACCACATGACTGAAGCATTGGCAGCTTGTGGGTCCCTGAAGTAGCCCTCAGCAAACTCTGAGGTCTGAGGAAGCTCCTACATAATCCCAAACTGAAAACAGACTCAAGAGTGGAAGTCCATTGATACCATATTTATAGGTGGCTTTTTCTCTTTTCACAGGTGAGCTGAGCCAATTATTACTTTCCACATATTTCTGTGTCTACCCAGTTAATGCCTCCTTGCTAACAGAAGCTCAGTTATTATGAGAATCCAAACCTCCTTCTGACTGTGTATTCTCTAAACTATTTGCCCAGAGAAAGATTTTATTATCAAAGTTTGACATATTTCATCTCTAATCACATTCTTTATGCATTTTGTCTCTTTCATTACATGTTAATTTATAAATCAACAGGGTATTCATCTTCGCAGATTTTCTTGTGAAGCATGAGGTGGTCTGTAGATAAACCATTCTAACATTTACACAACTGCCATGGATTAGAACTTCTGTTTCTGGAAGAGCTCCTTCAGCTGTTGTTCACTTGTTGCTTCTTTTTGTTGCATCAGCTCCTTGGCTCCTTTGGTCACTCCCCAGCCATCTGGCTTTGACATTGAAGGACAATATGGCCTGCCTGAAGCAGGCTTCAGATTCTCCCAGTATTCTTTTCTTGCCCTAAAGAAAGAAAAGGAAATTTAGGGGATTTTCCAGCACCTTACAATACTAAAAGAAACGTGGCTTAAATCACCATTGCAAAGGGTCATCTAACTTACACACACTTGACTTTATATTTAAATATAGAAGTATGAATGAAAGCATGCAATTAAATGATACATGCTTTAAAAGTATCTTTTCATCCTTGAAAGGAACACTGTAAGCCACTCACCATTAGGAGCTGTTCTACAGCAGTCTGTCAGTTTTCAGTCTTAACTTTCATGAATTACTTCCACATTAATTTAGACCAAATCTTCATTTTAAAGAGGGATGAGAATTTCTGGAGCTCTCCTACTGCCCCTTCACACCTTTCCCTGCTCCCAGATTAGATTTAATTCTTCAAAATTATTAACACATGGAATGTTTACAGTGATATTTAGACCTCCATAGCAGTTAAACCAGTCTGCTGCATGGAGCAATATAACCCTTTGCAAGGAGTATGTTGGTGTGATTTCCAGTTCAGGTATACATACCTTGCTCTGACCCAGGGTTTGGTATGCATGCTGAGGCCATCGCCCCAGCTACCATGTTTCTCAGCAGCTTCTGGCAAAAATCCTCTTTCAGGACCCAGTTCCTCAGCTATTGCTCGGATATGATATGGCTCAAATCCACAGCAACCTCCAATGAAACGAATTCCTAAGTCATAGGCCTTTCTTGCATATTTTTGAATATCCCATCTGGTCACAATTCTTGGCTCCAGACCTGCAAAGACATTCATAACTTAAGTTTCCACCATGCTCCATTTCAGCACATTTTTCGGTAAGAAATCATGTTAAGACACTTGCACATTGTTTGCAAAACTGGTTGTAGATGTACATGTTTGAACTGTCTGAGCTACAGTTAGTGATGCACACTTTCCGAAGTCTAGCTTTTAGATTCTGCTATGCTTTGCTGAGCTATGCTTGTTGTAAGCTTCTTTGGCCTCACAAAACAGTACCTAGTATCTTCTGAGACTGGTCAAGCACTACGTCACTTGCTTGCCGTTCTGCCAGAGTTCTTAGTTGGAATATTGGAGTACTTCCAATGTTATGTCTGCATTTCCAAAAAGTTCCCAATAAACAATCAATATCTGGGAAATCTGATTAATCTGTGAAAGGAGAAGGCCCCAGCCTACCTGCAATGGGAATAAGCCTGCACATTATTCCTCAGGAATGCTTACTACTCTTTTTTCCATGATTAGCTAGTGGCAGCTAGTTGTTTCACTGACAGCTGGAATCTGTAGCTATTTCTTAGCCCAGTCCTTAGTTATAATCCCACCCATAAGCAGCTTTCTGCCTCAAACCACTTGATTCCTTGCAAAAAGATCTGTGTAGGTAAGTTAGGATGCAACCTTTATTTTGAACCTTTCTCCCTGTTGAAGTTTGTGAAGTAGCAGAGTGAAGGGATAACAGAGCTGAGAAGAAGGACTTGTGGAACGAAAGGAATAGAAAGTAAAAAGAACAAGGAAAAGCACATCTCAAAGGGAAGGAGGCACAAGAGTGGCAGAACTGGAAAGAAAAAGACCAGGAACTGAAGAAGAAGCCTTAAGGCATAAAAATGCAGTAATAAAAGACTAAAAATCCTCCCACTTCTTTATGCACATCTGCAGGAGATGAACCGGCATGGTTATCAGGTGAGTGCAGCATGATGTCTGTGCTCTCAACATCCTGCTGGGCAAAGAAGCTGTGGTGAGGTAGCAAGGCTCCAGCAACACAGCAGAGAGGTAGGCTTCTTCTCCCTATGTCCCAATGCCTAACATGCAAGCAGATGACACAAAGCAGATCTACTCTAAATCTAAGGTAAGAGACAAGTTCAGAAAATAAAAAGCAGAAGGAAAAAAATGAAATGTTCTTAAACAGAAGATTATTGGTCTCAGTGGGAAAGACTGGACAAAGGGAAAAGTAGATGGTGTAATATCAGAAGGAAAACCAGATGAAACTATCTTAGAAAGCTGTTAAAATAAAAGTAAGCTTGTGTACACTCCTGCAGATGTGAGAGAAAGAATCAGAAGCACAAATTCATTATTTCCTTGTCTCATATATCGTTAAAAAGCTAATGAAAAATCGATACAAACTGATCAGCTGTAACAACGTAGCATCTTGCAATCAATTTATACCTGCATAAGCAACCAAACTCCAGGGGAACAGTATAGAGTGTATCCCTGTCTTCTCCATCACCCACTGTCTCACAATCCATGGAACCTGATGAGATGCACCTGAGGGTCCTGAGGAAACTGGCAGATGAAGTTGCTAAGCCGCTGTCTATCATATTTGAAAAGTCGTGGCACACTAGTGAAGTTCCCAGTGACTGGAAAAGGGGAAATACAACCCCTATTTTTAAGAAGAGGAAAAAGGAAGATCTAGAGAATTACAGGCCCGTCAGTCTCACCTCTGTACCTAGCAAGATCATGGAGCAGAAACTCCTGGAAACTATGCTAAGGCACATGGAAAACAGAGAGGTGATTGGTGACAGCCAACATGGCTTCACTAAGGGCAAATCATGCCTGAACAAATTTGGTTGTCTCCTATGATGGGGTTACAACACTGGTGGATGAGAGAGCAACTGATGTCATCTACCTAGACTTGTGCAAAGCATTTGACACTGTCCTGCAAAACATCCTTGTCTCTAAAATGGAGAGACCTGAATTTGACAGGTGGACCACTCGGTGGATAAGGAATTATCTGGATACAAGCACTAAAAGAGTTGCAGTCAACAGCTTGAAGTCCAGGTGGAGACTGGTGATGAGTGGTGTCCCTAAGGGCTCTTTACTGGGACCAGCATTATTTATCTTTGTCAGGGACATGGGCAGTGGGATTGAGCACACCCTCAGCAAGTTTGCAGATGACACCAAGCTGAGTGTTGTGGTTGATACTCTAGAGGGAAGGGATACCACCCAGAGGGATCTTGTTGGGCTAGAGAGGTGGGTCCGTGCAAACTGCATGAAGTTCAACGAGGGCAAGTGTAAGGACACCTGGGTTGGGGCAATCCCAAACATGGATACAGGCTGGGTGATGAGTGGATTGAGAGCAATGCTGCAGAGAAGGACTCAGGGGTATTGGCTGATAAAAAACCGAATATGAGCCATCAATGTGTGCTCACAGCCCAGGCAGCCAGCTGTATCCTGGGCTACATCAAAAGCAGCGTGGCCAGCAGATCAAGGGAGGTGATTCGCCCCCTCTACCTGGCTTTCACAAAACCCCAGCAGGAGTACTGTGTCCAGCTCTGGGGCCCTCAGCATAAGAAAGACATGGACTTGTTGGAGCAGGTCCAGAGGAGGACCTTGAAGATGATGAGAGGGATGGAACACCTCTCCTGTGAAGAAAGGTTGAGAGTTGGGATTTTTCATCCTGGAGGAGAGAAGGCTCTGGAGAGACTTTAGAGCAGCCTTCCAGTACTTCAAAGTAGCCTACAGGAAAGGTGAGGAGGGACTCTGACAGCAACTGTAGTGATAGGATGAGGGCTAAGCATTTTAAAGTGAAAGAGGGTAGATTTAGAGTAAATATTAGAAAGAAATTCTTTAATGTGGGGGTGACTGGAACAGGTTGCCCAGGGAAGTTGTGTATTACCCCACCCTGGAAGTCTTCCAAGGCCAGGTTGGATGAGGCTTTGAGCAACCTGACCTAGTGACCAGGTGTCCCTGCCCATGGCAGTGGAATTGGACTAGATGATCTTTAAGGTCCTTTCTAACCCAAACCATTCTATGATTCTGTTAATCAGTCCTTGCGCTTCAGGAGCGTAAGGACAGCAACAACCTAAACTTTCTGAAGAAACAGGGATTGATCCTGCTGTAAGAATGGGCCACACATGTGGTGAAACATAGTGACTGAAAACAAGCAGTACTTTATGAAAAGGAGTTGCCACATGGATCACATTTTGTGGGATTTTCCCCTTCCCCAAATTGACTCACGTTCTATTTTCCATGCCTGTCAATGCATTTCTTTTCTTGGCTTTATTCAGAATTAAGTATCTATAGCTTAACAGTTTATGTTAACATTTATAGTAAAAAGAGATTGAAATTTTAATCAATTTTTGATAAGAAGATTGTAACTTATTCCTAGCTTTAGCCCCTCTGTATATCTACTCTTGAGATAACTGACTGACCAGGACATTTCTTTCTAAAACATTGCCCTTGATTAACTGGCGACATTTCAGAACAATTGCAGTAACACAGAAGGGAAAACACAGAAAACTGGAAAAAGTTCTACAGATAAATAAATGCTGCTGGCATCTAGATCCTGGAGTTTGCCAATACAACATAGCCAACGCTTTTCTAGAAACTGAGATCTTGCTGGCCTGTACAGAGGTTATGCACACTTCAAATATCTCAATACCTCTTTGTGCATATTCCCAGAGTTAACTGGGTCAACTTAACAATGATTTACCAAACTGCTTATCTGCCATCAGGTGATGAGCTGCTCCTTCTGGGTATTGAAAACATTCACAGAACGAGCCTTCTCCAACGGGACTCAAGAAATTTCTGAAAGCTGAGCTCTCATACAGATTGCTTATAACATACAAGCCAAGAACCATAACAAACCAAAGAGTGAATTTTTCAATTCACTTGATTACTTACTGGATCTGTTCTAGCTTTTTTTGCTTGCAATCAGAGGAGTTATATGAAGGAATTAATAGGGTGAGTTCCTAACACTTTTAAACATCCCAGAATATTTTCAAAACATGTTATTATCACTTAATGAATGCCTCAAGTTCATGCTTTATCCTCTTTGCTTCATTTATGTAAAGAGAAGAATTAAAAAAGATTCTTCCTGAAAATCACATCTATCTCTCAAATTTTTTGCTACAAATTCAAGTTTTGAATGTTTTAATACCTTATTTTATAGTCTGATCTTGAAAAGAAGAGTTTATGATACCCGAAAATGAAAGCATTTTTCTAATCAATTTTAAATGTTTAGGCTGATAGTTGTCCTCTTATATTAAAGGGATGTGATCTTCTACATCCCTGGTGGAAATAAGCCCTAAATACACAAGCCTTATATATACATAAAGTGGATGAATCTTTCAGCCTTTGTAGAATTTCTCCTGAGCATACATGTGATGAATCCATCTCCAAACTGCTAATCCATTTGTTAGCAACATTGAAGAACATATTCCCTCATCTTGTTTCTCTCTAATCTTCACTTATATTAGACAGTTACACTTGCAAGACCGAACCGTTCCAAGTGCAATAATCATGCATCTATATCCAGTTCCACATGTGCACTGTACATTAAATCCCTACAAAGGTAAACACTATAGGGCTTGTGGGACAGGTGTCACAACCCAGAATGCTGGGGAGGTCCAGTGCAAAAGCATTTAAGCCTGGGGGTGTTTTCAGTGTGTATGCATTGTTCATTTCTTCGGACTGTTTACAGCTGTCCTGAACAAGGCTCTATAGCATGAGGAAGAACCGCATTTTCTAACTGAGTTTCGGTTGTGGCAATTTAACTGTTTCCATCATAATTTCTCTTTCAGTCACACGATATGATACTACTGAAATATTCTCACTATGTGGATGATCTTTAATGCAATATTACACTGCAGTCCCTCTGTGGAAAATGCCAGACAGGATAATTGGGAGTGATCCTATTGTATAGAAGGACACCTTGCAGCTTCAGCTTTACTATAAACTGGGGGAAAAATGGAACAGACCATTAAAAAAAAAGAGAAAAAAAGGTACCCTTTTTCTTACCAAAGGGAAACTCTGGAAGATCAATAAAACCCTGCTTTCCACAATCAGGTGTATGGAAGGCAAGTGGTTGGGACATCAGGTGGGCTTTCAGTTTAGCAGCCTGTAAGCCTTCTTTCATCAGTCTCACAGTTTCCAGGGATGTATCTGGATCAAAATGGCAGTTGACTCCAACAATAGAAGCACCTAGGAGGAGGAAAATAACTTCAAGTCACATCTCCCCAGGAAGTGGGAGGTCAAAGTTCTTAGCCACAGCACTCCACAAGCAGAGCAGTCCATCTTTACATCAGCATTATGAAAAAAAGACAGTTGGGGTAGAGCCTGCCTCAATTCTCCTGAGGTTGATCATTCCATTTACATCTCAGTTGCACTCCTCTTTACCTCCCTGAGATGAATCACATCTCCCAGCCTCATACAGTTGCTTTTCTTATCAGTGCTTAATCAGTGAAGACTGATTACGTACAGCCATATAGGAACCTGCTAGCTATTTGCATAACACAGGTTCTGCCTTTGGATTTCAACTCTAACTCCAAAGGAAAAGAGCAGTTCAGAGCAGATATAATAAAACCCTGTGCCATCAATCATCATGCCCCCGATTAATTGCTTCTGCCACTCCCCTTGTCCTGCAGAAAACACAGCCTTCGATAAGCAAAAAGATTAATTTTTTCATCCTCTTATTCTCTCATCCTGGATCTGAACTGTGCTCTATACATTTCTAAAAACATGATCAATGAATCAAAAGTGGCTTTGGATACTGCTTGTGTTTCATAATTGTAAGCCCAGAATTTGGAGTTGACTCTAACCACATTTGAGTAGGTTTAGGATTTTGCTCCATTGAGTATCAGCTGCCTGTGGCTATTGCTCCCAGTACCATCCTGGTTAACAAGGATTTCATAGCTGTATTTTCATATGTCTTTTACAAGACTGCTCTAGTAAAGTATACATAAAAATTTCTCTACAGGGTCAAAAATTTTATCAGATATAATTGGGAAGCTACCTACTTGAGATACAAATCCATTTATCTCAATGCTTAATGACTTGACTTAGTTCCATACTTTTAAAGCACATACGAAAAACAGATTCTTACCAGCCTTTACCAGTTGGACAGCACATTGTCCAGGGGGCACACCATGCATGTCTCCTTCTGGACCAATGCACATTGTAGCTGCAACTGGCTTTCCAGATTCTTTTAGAACTTCAACTGCCCAGACAGCCTCTTCAACATGTTCAAAATACTGAAAGAAATTAAAACTGGACTACTTTTGTTCCTTCGATATGAAGCATAAACACATTAATCCAGACCTCAAATTGACCAGCATACAATGGCTTGATTCTTTTCTGATTTACACTAACAGAATTCAATTGAGTTCACTGACCACACACTTAAAAAAGGATTTTAAAAAGTCAGTAGGGAAACTAAATAAAAAATAATGATACTCTTGTTTCAGAATAATAATGCCCATACAGGGGGTTCAATCAGGGATTTATCCCCAAAGAACTATTTTCATCTAGAAAGGTCACCTTATGTTGATTGCCTATGGTGTATGGGAGGAAATAGGAACCAGTCAAGATCACATTTATCTCTCTTCTTTGTACCACTACAGAATTTGACTTGACTGAAGTAGAAATTTAGGTTTCAAGGTCCTATTCTAGGATGCTTGCAGATGCTGCTGTGCACTTAGAAAAACACCTTACATTACTGGAATAAAAGCATCGCAGAAAATGTTAAAGGAGGAAGCAATATACACTTGTACTCCCTAAAGTAGACGTCTTGAAGTTAACACTGTGCCAGTTGAAGGCAAGTACTTTTTTTACAGATTTACCTCTGCAATTAGGAAGTCCACATTCTTCTTCATAAAGACATCTAGTTGCTTTCGAAAGGCTGCTTTAACCTCTGTTTTATCCTTGCAGCTTAAGTATGATGGTGTTTGACTGACTCCTCCAGCCACTAAAGCGTCACCTTCATTAGCCACTTCTCTTGCAATGTCACAAGCAGCTTCATTCACTTTCTGGCACTGTATGAATATAGATTATGTCAGTTTTACCTGGTCAGATATGCATGTAATTTCAGAGCACAAAAAAGGACAAAAAGAGCCAAAAGCCATAACATCTTCTTTATATTTTTAAGAATTTAAATGGATTTTAAAATAATATTGATTAGGAAGATCAGCATCGTTAAAAAAAACCCCAAACATAAGGAAACAAATGTCTTGCCACCTCTTAACTTATCATATTATCAAACACTAAAAAAAAAATTACCTTTAATACAACTTACAAAAATAGTCTATAAAAAGCAAATATTTCACGTGAAGTGGAATTTTCTTTGCCTCTTAGAAAATGAGTTAGTTACTTTTATGTTTTTATTCTGACATTTTGTGGGAGACAAAATATGTAGTAATTTCAATTGATCTTTCATTCTTTTTAAAAATGTATTTTAGTATTTTGATAATTTTCAGAAGTTAAGATTTAATACTCATAAGGAGTTATGTAAGGCGTTTTTGAAAAGATATCATTAATTATCTGATGTTAAAGTTATCAATTTAAGAATAGTAGAGGGAAACTTATCACTATATGTGATTAATTAATCACCTAGGCTTAAAAACACGTTCTCTCTATACCTAAATCAAGACGACTAGAACAGCTTTGTGAAAAAGACGTTAAGCTGGGAAAAAACACTTTTGGGAAATGAATCATTATTTAGGATAGAAAACAAGTACCGATTAGAGCAGGTTTCTCTGCAGCCCATGGACTACTTAGAATCTACACAGGTTTCTCTCAGCTGAATTTTTCCATGGCTGCCACAAAAGACCCAGCTGATTTTTAAGGCTAACAGATTGTCTTCCGTTTGCACTTATGCCCAGGTACATGTTTGGGAACTCTGGGAGGTGGAGCCATAAACGAGTTAAAGCCTGGATGAACCTGCTTCTAAAACTGGAAGCAAATCAACCTTGAAAGCTTTCCTGCAATGCATTCCCAATATTAGGTGCTCTCCCAGCCCTTCCTATCAGTTTGCATGGCAGTAAGAGTTGCAGCATGGCTTGTTCCAGAGGCACTGTGTTTCTGGGACTACCACTTCAGACACTTAAATGTTGCATCTATTGAATGTAAAAGTACATACTTTCAGACAAATTTGGTCATATGATGTTTTGGTATGACCTCTTAATTAAGCCTCCAGTGTTTCCCTATTGTCCAGATTGTTCTAATTTCTGACTGGGGATACCTTCAAAGATATTCCTTCCTCCCTGCCCCCTGGAGAATCTTCTCTGTTTTGCAGAGGTTGAAATAGACAAAAGGACTAAACAAAGGAAAGGATCAGAGAAAACACTCAATGGCAAACCTTCCAGTCTCAAAGGAACTATCTAGAAATATTTGTGCCAGAAGTCCCAGTGGATCTGAGGCCTGCATCTAGTGAACACACACAACATCCTACAACTCCTTTGTGTAGGAGGTAAGAAAACATCAAGATGGTACTTCTGTTGCTGTAACAGATTACCCTTACACAGGAGAAGGGAGTGTTGACCACAGTGTATACCTTTTTGTTGTTACGTTATTGAAGACGTGGTTCTAAAAAACATTCTGTTCTCATTAGCCACTCATTCTCTAGGAATCGTCACCATTTTTGCAGTTGATTTGTTTCTCTGGATGTTAAAGTGGTTTTTTTTTTTCAACTGATTTTGCTCTCTGTGGATTTAGTCCTCCCTACACTCTTGGTATCAAACTCCACTAAACTAATCTCCTCAGATGGGAAAAATACGATGTAGGCAGCCTCTTTCCTCTCTTCATCCTTGCCCCATTTTGGGTTTTTTTGTCCTTCAACCTTGTCTTTCTTGCTATTCCAAACTCTGAAATTGCATCATCTCCTTCTCTGGTCCTCAAATATAGCCAAAACTCTTATGACAAACTGAATATACTCAATAATCTCTCTAATAAACCTTTTGAAATTAATCCATTTATTTCATATCTCCATCAAAACAGAGTTTTACTCACACTTATTTTCTCAGCTACATAATTGCCCCTGTTCTCTAGTTTGTCTTCACTGGCATAGAAGGTGAATGTCTGCAGAACATTGGATCCAGCTCTAAGGAATTCCCGGTGAAGCTGACGAACTGCAAAGTATTAAGAGAGACATTTGGTACAGTTGTTACCGTTGTTATCCCAAAATTAAATGTTTATTGAAGTAATGCTACTGTAAAATAATTGATACAGTGTTTACTTGGCGAGCCATTATGAGAGAGTAGAAGCAGTACCCCAGTGTGTGTACAATTCCTTTCTTCTCACTCTCAGAACATTAGGTAGAAAACTTTCTCCTTAATTATTCTCTGCTAAGAATGACTGAAGATCTCTATTTAGTTTATCAGTAGATTCAGTTTTGCATGCCACCTTGCCTATCTTCTACTTTCTGCAGTCCTTCAGACCTCCCAGTATCACTTTATAGAACTGCATAGTGGTTTAGGAAAGGAAGCAGACATCTGACAAAAGAACGGGAAAGTGTAACACAGAATACCAAACAAAAAGTTAACATTAACAAAAATACCAGACATCAAATGAAAAACCCTTATTTTCTTAGCTTCTAGGGTATGAAGAAGAAAACAGAAGAAAGTACCATGGCAACAAATTTAGGGACAAGATGATATTTATATGGAAGAACACAGTGTTCCATTACCTCCTCTATTTTGTATTTTTTAGTCTGCCCCGAAACCTCCAGCTGAGTCTAGTCAGCCAAAACCAAAGCTCTATTTTGCTGCTTACATCACTGTAAGCAGCATACTGCAGTCACCACAGTGGGAACAGAACAGGAGCTGTCAATTGATTTTATATGTATACCCACAGAACAACAATTATAATAATTTCTAGAACACTACTGATCATGTAAGACAGAATTAAAAAGCTCAACAGCTTATACCAAATACAGGAATAATTTATTCTCTAGATAAATTCTCTGTACACAAACACAAGAACATTGCAGTTTGTGGCAGATATGTGGAAAAGTTTTCCTGAAGCCCTGGTTTATCATACCTCGTCATATAGAGACAATCTGTTTCATTAGGGAAACATGTGAATGTGTTATGAGAATACAATTACTCCCTTCAGTGGCAACAAACACAGCCTTCTATGTCAGAGAAGCTCAAACAGCAGTTTGAGTTAACTAGAGTCAATCTGTATACATGCAAGCATGTCTGCTTTCAGTGAAGGTAACAGTGTAGTGGCCCTTTTCTCTACTAGTGCAGTATTTAATTTCTAATTACAACCTTGGGTAACCACAGTGTGATTTAACACAACGCTGCTTTTCCCAGCAGTCAAAGACCTGTCCAAGAACACAGATTGTATCAGAGCTACAGTTCAAAAAGTCCCTGGAATCTGCCTGAATTGCCAGCATAAAATTTCAGTCTTAAAACCTTTATGCAGAGTCCAAAGATTCCTAGTGCAGGGAGTATTCTTCTTCCTACAGCTTTAACATAGGCTACTGATCCCAACAAAAAGGGCTGTCTGTATGTTTCTAGTGTCCTGTAGCTTGTTTCTCTACTCTCCCCCATGAGAAATCATTAATGAAAACTCGTCAAGAAATGGGAAAAGGAAAAAAGAATCTACCAGTATTTTCACAAATGCTCTATGACATTTCCATAATAAACAAGATTTGTTTATCCCCATGGTTAGTGCTCTTTAAATATGGTTCTTGCATTCCTAGAAGAACACTTGGGATTTGTGTGAATAAGGATCGTCACATAGGTAGGCAAATGAAACATAATCTAACACATATGAATAAGGAACTTCATATCCCAAACTGTCAGGTATGTGAACAGGAGACTCTTGAATGGGTCTACATTTTGAGGGAAAGAATAGTGTTATAAGTATCAGCCTGACTCTCATTCAATCCCAGGCAAATCGTTTTTGCCAGCGGAATATACTGTTACTATTATCAAGCCCACAGCAATCTGCACTATCAAATACCCAAACCACTCTAATTTACTTCTTGTGTAACTTCCAGCATGTTACTGAAGCTGTGTTTTCCTCCACCATTTGAGAAATGAGGATAACAACCACATATGAGACTAAACAATTATTTACAATTTGACGCATTTTAGGAGTCAGATGTGTGACACTGAGTTTTCATTTCAGTCCACCTTGAGTTGGACGTTTCACAAAAGACACAGACTTAAGCTAACAGGAGATGGGGGCAATAAGTGCCTATGCATATTGCTCGCTACAGACAATACCAGACCTGGCTCAGAAGAAATATAGATCTCATTTCTAAATTTGTCAGTCTGGCAAAACTTCTCCTCTCTTGTAATGGAGATAGTGGCCTTGAACTCACTCTTTTTTTTTTTCCATTCCTTGCTGCATTCTCAGAACCTCCCTTCTTCTCTCTTTCCTTACACAGACAAGAAGGTCTGGTAGTTGTATGGGTTTTACAGCAGCTGGCTCAGCCAGTTGCGCCTTCTGTTCTTTACACCTGCTTTTAAAGTAACATGACCCTTGAGCATGCAGGAGCAAAAAGCAGTACTGGAGGGAGGCAGCACACTGCGCTAAAAGAAATGAGCACATTTCCAGTGAAGGGTGTATTTATAAATAGCCTATAAGGGACTTATGAAAATTTTATAACTGTTACAGACATGAGCAATATGTTCTAGCAAATCAGTAGCAATTCTCAGAAGGCTGGATTCTAACTTATGACTACTGATCACTTAAAGCAAATCTGTGTGCCAATTTAAGCCATCAGCAACTGCCTCTATGTAAGGTAATGTCTTGCATTACTCATGGACTGAGACCTGCACTTCCTAAAAGGACATGTGGAGAGGGTCAAGGATTTTGAGTTGCAAAGTAAGCACAGGGGAAATAAAGAGGATGGGATAAGTGCTATGATTTGTAAGACTGAATGTGTAGGGGCCGACAAGGGTAGAGGTGGAGAGAAACAGGGAGAGAGGTGATGGGATGTCTTTTGGGGAGATCAGAGTCAGCAAACTAGGTCATCATCCTTTAAACCTTTGCTGGAGTTCTGCATTATCTAAGGCTGTCCGTGATCCTAAGTTAGGCATGCTACACATCAAGTGACACTTGAAGTCTGAGAAGGATTAGGGTAAATAAACAGGTAAGGTGTACAAAGTAATGTAACAGAGAGGGCTAAGACCTCTCTCCTTCTTCCCTTCATCTTCCTTCTTCCCCATGTATAGAGGAAAAAGACTAATTTGGAAGGGCAAACACTTAAAACAGAACAAAGAAATCTTTTTTCCCCAGGATATTCTAAATTGGCTTGTGGCATTAACTACACATCATATTACTAGGGCAAATGCTTTCTTGTAATGAAGCATACATGGATAGATAATAGCATCTGCTTTTGCACTATTTATGTTAAACACTATAATCTTTATGCTGGAAGGCATAGAATGATTGCTCATTTTGTCTCCCTTCACTTTAGGAGCGTTACTCCATTAAATGTTTATTGCAGTTCTTAAGTTCTTATGATGTTTATCTTCCCCTATTTCACAGTGAAGCCAGATACATTAAATATTCCTCTTCCATTCCATTGTTTATTAAGAGCTGCTATTTTCCTGCAAGGATTAATAAACAAACTATATTAATTTATAACAATATAAAAGAAGTCCTAGAATGACTAGAACATGGCAAAAGAGACAGATAGTTAATTGCAGAATTCTTTTTCACAAGATGTTTCAAGTGATAAGCTTTATAATAGCTCAAGGACAGACTAGACAAATCCATGACAGAGAAAAGACTGGGAGAGCAATCTGGAGAGGTATCACTATGTTTGCGCTACTCATATTCTTACTCAGTCAACTGCTTTCGGACAGTGTTAAGAGCAAGAAAAAGGGATAAGATGAGCATTTGGTCTATAGATTCTTTGGCTATTCTTAGCAGTGTAATTCTACAATGTCAAGGAACACAAACCTACTACAAATTCCTACACATTTATTATTTATCCAACCATGTTTACATTCACTACAGGATTACCATTTCCCAGTAAAACTGACCTGCTTCTGGGTGTTCTACCGTTGCTTCAGGAGTCCAAGGCCCAGCTTTTACATATCCCCTTTTTTCAAGAGCAAAGACAAATCCTCCATCTCCAATCACAATTTCTCCAGCGTCTAAACGCTCTAGAATACCCTGAAGAGAGCAGGAGAAAGAGTTAACAATTACAGGTCTTCAGTTTTGTCAGCTTCCTTTGTCTTTGTTGCCATTTCCTCTATTTGCAAAGCAGACATAAATATTTGTGGGCTACCAGAAACATCTTTGCCATAATAATAAAAAGTAATCAATTTCCATACTGAATTTCTCTTTAAAGAATGGTAGATGGTCTGTTTTTGCAACATAAGGCTTTAATATGTGCATATATATTACGCAAGACTTTTCATTTGTCAGTTTTATTGTATTCCAGTTTTATTGTAGGCCCCAGAACTAGGGGGTCAATGGTCCAATTTCATTCCTATGAAAATAAAACACCACCTTAAATTCTCCTGTAAAAATGAGAAACTTCTTCAAATGAAACACTAGTATCACTGATGTCTTTATTAGCTCATTTGCTCTTTAGCTACTAATGCCATCTTGGCAGAGCCTCAGCACAAGTAGCTTGTGACAGAATGCGGCACAACAAGCATCACAGAAAAGTAAGCATGTAACATTTCCCTACCAAATAAGACATATCAAAATGCTGGCCTTCATTTTCTGACAGACTTTTTAACGGTCTGCATTTGCTTACCTAGAGTTACAGAATGAAAGAAAATCCTGCTTGTTTTGCACAGCCCTGAAAAGTTTTAAGATGCCAAGTTACAAACCTTATAGCACTCTATGATTAACCTTGCTTCTGCCTTGAACTCCATGCTATCGCAAGGAAAGTGGTAATTATGTTTTTGCAAAATCAAAAAACATGAGAACATATACTGGTTGCACCTAATATATGTTATTTTTTGTATTCCTCTCCTTGCTCCACTGGCCTGTTCAAGTTTTCCAAAAAGTACCTTGCTATTACACTAAATAGTACTAATTTATGCAACTGGATTACAACCACAATTCTGTTTACTTTAAAAAGTGGATGAATGAGGACCCATTACATTAACAAAGGTAAGGGGTACAGGAAAAGAATCAAAGCTAAGGCTACAATTTCCCTCCATAGTTACCTTTTCTTGATGGCACACTAGCATTTCAGTAGATGAAATTTGAGGGAGTAGGAAAAAGAAAAGCCTTGTGGACATAGAGTGTGGTTTTCATAATGAAAGGTAGGGTTTTTTAACAATTAGCCTCCAACCTTTAGTACATTATCTGTCTTGATAATTTCTCGTTCATTATTTCGATTATCTCACACCGTACATCTAGGAAAGTCAGACACTTAGGACATTGCAGCGCTGCTTGAGGCAGGATGAGAGTATGCCTTTCCAAAAAGAAGGAGCACTATGCCAACTATGCCAGTCCCAGTACCAAGCACAGCAGTGTAAGGCTACTTGGAGGCTACAAAGCCTGGCTGAGAGGGTCGACTTTTTTGGCTCAGGCACTGACATGGCAACAAGGTGATGGAACTTACCTGTACAGTGCTGCTGTGCAGATATGAGCTTGGCCAAGTGTTGGCTTGCAAATCTCTGCATCACATTCCATTGCATGTTGTGGACTTGCCAGAATATTGAGCTAATTAACTTTAAGAAAGTGTGCAAGCTTTTATCTTTATTTCAACAGGACCAGGGCAAAACTCACTCTGAAATACTCAATCTCCAAAACTCAGCAATTTTCGATGACTCTGACGGTCATGCCTGCCTATTAGGGCAATTCTATTCTAAGTGTAAATTTCAGGAGGCTTTGTAAAGATTGTGTTTGCAATTAACTAATTTGCAGTTGTAACACAATGCCTCAAATGGGACCAAAGAAAGGCACCCAAAGGATCACTGGTTGAGTCCCTGTTTCCTCTCTCTGCCAAGGCATCTTTTATAGATGGGGCCTGCTTCAGAAGCTTAATATGCAGAAAACAGGAGTGTGGAAGAAAAAAATCTTTAACATACAAGCAGCCTCAGTCATTGCTTGTTAACTGAACATTAAGTAATAGATACATGTTGACATCATATATAGATACTATATTTAAATGCACTACAGCTAACAGATTTTTTTATTTTAACAAGTCACTTTCAGGATTTAACAGCAGCTTTCCTTCACAATTCTAGCTTTTTTAACCTGCATTTTAAAATAGTCTTCACTTTTGACACACAGAAGGAACATAAGCCATGACTAAATAGACCATGGCATCTTAATACATGCTATATTGTGATATATTAAACCTAGTACTGGAGCATCTAATAGCAGGTGACAAAGCATAAAGTACTTAATACAAACTTACATTGTCATTTCAGATTGGTTTAAAATGGAAATAACTTCTTTGCAAACTTTATTATAGGTCTGATATCATCTCTTCACACCATTTTTACTTTATCTATATTGGGTAAAATACCATTGGTTCAGCCAGCATATAGCTAGCATAAGTTCAGCATTGGCATTGTTTTGTTCTGCCCTGGAGACCTACAGCTGTGTGCTCATGCCCAATCCAGATCAAAACTGTACGGTCAGGTGTTCTGGTAGTACACAGATCTAGTATTAAACAACAAGGAACAGCACCCGTAAAAAGCTAACCGAGGCTTTTCTGAGTAGTCTTTTCACTACTTTACTTTCACGACTATGAATGAAGTTGCATCACATAGTCCATACCTCTATCCATGGAAAGACTACAAAAGTCTGTATGAATATACTTCCTCAATCACAGTTAGCAATGTAACTGAACCATATAAGTGAAAAGCCTGCTTCATCTACCTATATCCTACCTTTCCAGCAGTGGAGAGAAAAAAGCATCACAAAACAACTATCCAGATCTTAAGTGAGCCCTCAAGAGTGGCTTATCTCTGTCCATTGCCTAGTAGAGGCAATTGCCTTCTACCAGGTGTCTGAAGTTAGGTGGCATGAGTCTGTGCTAAAAAATAAAAGGCAGAACAAATACCTTTCCACCTCCTTCCTTGATAACTGATCTACCTAGATCAGGCGTAGAGCTCATAGACTTTTTCCCATATCCTTCTGTTCTCTTACTTACATGACTCTTACATGAGACTTATGAGAGTCTCTTACTAGACTTATATGCTTCACAGAAAAATGAGTAACATCAGTTCTGAGTAAGAATGATAATTATTATAATTAATTATAATGATGATGATTAATTATAATCGTGTCCTTCTGAACAGAAGACAGAATACATGATTCCTTCCCAATACCTTCACAAGCAGCAGTACATGATAGCAGTACTGGTATATGCCAGTCTGATTTAGACACTGCTCATGTTTGCCTTAATGGCCACAATGGCCAATGCTGGATAACTTTTTACACTGCCTTATTTCTCTAGCTAAATCAGGGTGCAGAGAGCATGCACATATTGGAGACTGCATTCATATTACAGACACATTCAGTCACATAAATTAAGTATTCAGTCATTGAGATCAAGGGAAGAACAATCTGGGGCTTTTAAATAGAGTTGGCAGAAGGCTGAAGACAGAAATCCCATGCCTTGATGATTTATGTTTAAAATATCTACAATTTTAATGCTTTGCGAGCACTGCTTAGTTTGCATATAAAATAAAATGGTTTTGAACTTCAATGGCTCCAGCCTGTGCATTCAGAGAAATCAAAATTCCCTGAGCTGCTGCAGCATTAAGTCCAACCCAATCTACCTCGTAAGGGTGTCCAAATGTCTTGAATGGCTCGATGCTGAATAGGTACGCCTGTTATTGCGGCTTTACTCTAGCTTTTCACAATATGACCTTACCTGCAGAAGTACCGAGTACCTCACCGAGAGGTTAAGAAGCGCGGCTCGCGCGTTGCGCCAGTTGAGCAGCAGCTCCCCAGCACAGCCTCCGGGCCGGACCCCCAGGATGCGGGAGGGGCGGCCGGGCGCAGCCGCGCCCT
>NW_010552625.1:0-46987 GCF_000687285.1 Phaethon lepturus
TGGCCACCACCGCTCCTGTCCCCGCCCGCGCGGAGCCAGAGCTTCTGCTCGCCAGAAGTGCGCGCTGCCGGCCCAGGGCGGGGCCGGGGCCTCCTCTCTCTGCCTGCGCTTTGGCCTTCGCGGTTTTGCCACTTTAGGCAGGGTCCCCCAGCATGACCCCCTGCTCCGGAGCCCTTCGCCTCGGCGGCTTCCAAGAATATATTATTTTTTCCTTTATTCACAATGTATATATCACAAATATAAATATTAGCATTTCTTCAAAACTTTATGAAAGACATTACAAATAAAATGTATTCCTTTATAACACAATATAAAATTCCACGTTATTTTAACAAGTTGCTGGGGGATGTATCAAGTATATTCAACCCAGAAGGAAAAAGGATATTTTATTTCAACAATTTTTAAATTGTAAAGTGTAATGACACTATTCAAACACAGGTCCAATTATTATCTTTTTTTGATTAGAGAGAAAACTAGTATTTTTCCCTAGCAAACACATTTGCTCAAGAAGGGAGCAGCCAATATTGGCTCCAATACCCAACTCCTTACTCCATGTCATCCCATCCAGGGGTTTCCACATCAATTTGCCTGCTAATAAAACCTTTTGAAAACATTTCAAGGGAAGCTTGCTCTCCTCAGTCGCTCTCAGATTTCTACAAGCCTGTCATCAGGACTGCGTATAATCAAACAATTAACAGTGACTCTTCTACTCCTTTGCCACCACAAAGCCTGTTGATAATAAAACCCCTGTTGATAATAAAAACTCAGCATTTGTGTCAGGCTTGCTTTATGCTGAAGTATTGCTGTTTACAACACTAAGGAAGCCAACCATTATAATTCCGCTCAAAGGGAAATCTGATGAATTCCGTGGGACTTCCCACACCAGAGCAGTCATTCAAACACGTACTGGCAGAACAACGAATGTAAGCGAAAATACGTAACAGTCCTACTAACGCTAAAATTATCTAGTGGCAAAGGGGTATGAGAAGCAACATCTGGCTGGTAAAGATAAATCTGGCTCAGTTATTCCTTAAATTGAGGCTGCCAGAGGACACTTTTCCCCCCCCACACACCAGACCCAGGGGCACAACAAATCCTGTCCCAAGAGTGCCCAGGGAACTCAGTTGCTGTATGCCACAACCTGTACTTCTTTATGGGTCATTCCTATGCCAACAGACACCTGTGGGAAGCACTTAGCAGCTAAGGAAAGCTCTTCAGAAGCTAGTATGCATCAAGATTAGTGGATCCTATGCCACAAAAGGAAGGACGAGTGTTTTCCTTAATCTTAGGAGGTCAGAAAGTATCTGAATGGAATATAAAATAATTTTGCCTCCTAAATTTAAAAACAATTTCAAAACAAAACAATTAAGCAAAAATCCCCCAAAATGAATACAGAGCTTATTCACCATCTCCAGAAGACAGTGCCACAGTTTAGAGGTTACCACCCGCCCTGTCTCTCTTGTAGAGTTCACCATCTTCCTAGCAGAAAACAGCACACTGGTGACATCTGAGGTGACACTTCAGAGACTCATTCATTAGAAAGAAACTGACGGTTGGATGTAGGACTGTCCATAGCAGACCCAGCACACCTATGCCCCTCTGCTCCAGGAACCTCTTGGGCAGGCAAACATCCACTGGTTTGACCACAACTCCTCCCAATATGATCTACATGCCTGAGACCTAGCTAACACCCAGCAAGCCTAGACATGTGTCGTAACCTACACACTCTAAACCGGTTTCCAAACATCGCCCAGCCACCTCTCCCCTTCCCCAGCCACCAGTGTTCTCCCCAGTTGCTTGTCAGTGTTTCCCCTTTCCTTGCAGGCTTAACTGACTGCAAACTAGTTCATCATTACGCCTACAGACCTGAGATCTGCAGCAGACCTGACAGAAACACTGCTTCACTGCATCTACACAAAAACAAAGCTTTCAAACCAGCCTTGTTTCAGCCCTAGATTGGCAGTGGCTGATGTCAGGAAAAGGACTGACAATGGGTACAAAGGCAGCCCTACACATCTCGGCCAGCTTCAGCCTGACGCATCTGGCACCATTTGCAGCAGCAGCAGCTGCGCAGCAAGCCCAGCTCCACTAGACTTCCATCAGGCCCCACCACGCTCAGCAGAAACACCAGGCATCAGCTTTGCTGGGCATCCTCTAAGCCTGCTTTTGCTCACAGGCTAAACTCGTGTGGCCACGCACGTTTAAGCTGTCATGTCACCTATTCACATATCTGTAAAATGACCTTGATGTTAGGAGCCCAGTCAAGGTCCCTACACCGTACAGCAACATCTAGCTACGCTAAATTCAAGTTATACAGCCCCATTTAATTGCTCACTCTTCTTTCCTGCAAGGAATGCAAGGATTTCTTTGCAAACAATTGCTACTTTATCTAAATAATGAATAAAAAAATGCAACAGTGCAAATGGTATTCACCATTTGGGACCACCACCGCAACAACATACCACTTCAACAGTCCTCAGGCACATGCACAGCAACAACAGTACTGGTCTCTGGCATGCCGGCTGCTGTACTAGCCTACCCTGGTAAGAGGTACTTCCACTTAGAGCCAGGCAAATTCAGTGAAATTTATCAACAGAAATATTGCACTAGATATTGTTTAAAAGATATGATGCTATGTGAATCTTGATAGAAACCTCTGGGATGGAAGGCAATAGACAAATATAAGTGTAAAAAAAAATTATAGATTATCAAGCCCATGTCCCTGTCTGTACAACTTTTGAGCCAATTAGTGTGGGTTTTTGTTTTTTTTTTTAAGTATACCACATGCAGAGTAGGCAGGCAACAGGCATCCTTAATGCTAAAACAAAAAACTGCTTGAGTTGAAATACTTAGCTGAAAACCGCAACAGATTCAGCAAAAGAGACAGTCTCTGGAGTCACAGTGGTGCTGGCTCCAGAGGGAGCCACTGTCTCGCTTTTGCAGTGCCAGCAAGAGGCCAACTTTTGTTTGAACTTTTGAGCCAATTAGTGTGGGTTGTTTTTTTTTTTTAAGTATACCACATGCAGAGTAGGCAGGCAACAGGCATCCTTAATGCTAAAACAAAAAACTGCTTGAGTTGAAATACTTAGCTGAAAACCGCAACAGATTCAGCAAAAGAGACAGTCTCTGGAGTCACAGTGGTGCTGGCTCCAGAGGGAGCCACTGTCTCGCTTTTGCAGTGCCAGCAAGAGGCCAGCGCACAGAAAACAGCAATAACTTAACCACCAAAGACTTTCCACTAAAAGAGCAGAGAGAATACAAGAATACTCTTCTCCATTAAGTGTTGAATAGAGTAATGACGGCTACTTTCCCAACAATAAGTGACAGCAATCATGTGTGTTGTACTATTGTGATCAAAACAAAATAGCTTGCTTTATAAAGAACACAAATAGTTGAGTGTTGCCAGAAGACAGCAAGCATGGGTGCATGCACGCACGTGTGTGTAGCAAAAGAGCGCTTTACATTCAAAAAACATTCTGAGTTTGAAAGCCCCCTTGTTGAAAGAGCCTGCAGGAGAACAAACCAAACACACACTGCAGAAAACTGAGATGAAAAACAGTCCATTGGAAAGAGCTGTAAATAAAGACTCAAGGGCATCTTCTACTTGATTCCTCCCAAACACCTGTAATGTTTTTTTCCTTGTTAAACAACAGAACAAGACCTCCTTTTGTAATTGCTTGAACCGTGCTGAACTTGGACTGTGCTCAGCTGAACAACTTCTGATCATTCTGCTCATACAAAGCAGATGAGAAATGAGCAGATTGGGAGGCTCAGGAAGGTGAGCCTGCACACCTTGACGTGGACAGAGCATACAGCCAAGGGCAAAGACAGAAGTTCATTATTTCCCAGGGGAACGAGTGCTGGAGGAGCAAGTATATCCTCACTGCAGTGAGGAATGGGATCAATTTTTGGGAGAGAAATCCAAGGTACCTGTAAAACAGCTTGCTCAAGGGGCCACCAAGCTCCCTGGGTGGATCCTAGTGCCTGCACTAAGCTCTATAGCCAGGTGTTACTCAGCAACCAAACTAGCTAAACTTTAAAGATCACCAGTTTCATCTCCATAAGTTAAAGTAATAACTTGGCTGCATTAGAGACATGTTCAGGGTCACACATCATCCCAAAGCTTCTAGATTCACTGCCTCCTCTTTGCGGTGGGAATGGTCCATCTCAAAGCTATATCAACTCTAATCCAGAGCAGAGCATTTGCCTTGATCTCTTCTCAGAAGTCAAAGTGTGGAGGGGTTGGGTGAGTTACGGGCAGGCATAGTCCAAATACATTTTCTCTTTTACAGTGGTCCAAGTACAACTGCCAACTAAAATCAAAGTTTTGTGGTTTTCTGTCTGCATAACAGCACTCAGCCTTTGTGAGTGGAAACTAAATCGCAGAGACACACAAGAGCCGGGCTGGCAAATGCTCTGGCTTCCAGACAAGCCAAAGAGAGCATTTTGCAGATAGTAAAGCAATACGATGCAAGTTAGAGAGACTGCTTTGTTTTAACTCTACCTGCTGCATACCATTATTAAAAAACATAAGATGTGCATCTCTGCTACAGCTCATTCATTGAAAGTCTAACAGACATAAGTTATATAACTTATTATAGTTATACATTAGTATATCGCTAACCAGGACTCAGCAGACAAGCACAGTGATTTTCTCAGAGAATATTGCCAAAGCAGTGCTGCTGTTTTATACTGCATAATATACCAAGGCTGCACAGCACAGCAGGAGAGGAGTGCCCAGGTGCTCACTTCCAGCAAACATGGTACATGTCAAAATTCAGCCTCCTCCACTCCTGTTTACATCAGTCCCTCAAACACTGCCTGGTAGCAGGACATCCAGCAGGAGCTGGTTGTAGCCTGAGCCCATTCAGGTGAGACTGGCGAGCAAAACAGAATGTAATAAACCATGTAGACATTGTAAGGCAGGAGGTGGTGGCTGCCAGCTCTGCTCTGCCCTCTGGGCAAGTTCAGAGCTTTGCTCTCCACCAGCTACTTTATACTCCAAAGGGGAACGCAACAGGAGCATACGCCAGCTCACCAACCATGGAGATGTTCACCCCTTCCCACAGAAACCCTTGTAGAACAAAGCTCACTGACAGCTTCACACATTCTTCTTTGATGTCTGTCTGTCGCCACTGGCTTAGGCAGGCAAATTGGAAGCACAAAACTGGACCGTATGATGTCCTGACATACGGCCAACCACCACCTGAAAAAGGCTTTGCCTTATCTTCTTCACCAGCTCTCTTCCCACCACATCAACAGCCCTTCTCATACAAAACTTCTCACCAGCAGATCTGCCCTGTAAAGAGAGTATAGCTGACCTCTGATACCCCTGAAGTGCAGCAGCCCAGCTTTATGTTATGCAATGACAATGCTTCCACTAGGTACCTAACAGTTGTTTCAGTACTGCTAATTGCTTGCTTACAGGTAAAAACCTACTCTCAAAGGAGAGCGCAGCAAACCACCCCGTAGCTATGGCTCCTTTCACTGCAGCCTTTCTAGGTCTCCCCTGCAAGGTAGTGAGGTGGGGGACTCCAGCCCCAAACATATTCTTTTGCTCTGGAACAGATCAATAGCTTTATTTTTCCTCATATCAGAATGCTGTTGTGATATAACGCTGTTTTCACTGGAAATCTACTAACACTCATTACACCACAATGAGCATTTTGGGCAGAAATTCCATAGGAGAATTATATTACTGGCTAGATGCATTTACTGTATCAAGCAGAATAAAAATCTAAGAAATGCAAGTACGTCTGTTTAAATGAAAAGCCGCCTTTGCTCAAGCAAAGAAGATAAAGACAGTAAAACACATAAACAGGGAAAACTAATTATAAAAATCAAAATCCTTTTGAACAGCCTGGATGGTCATTTGGAAATAAGTCTCTATTCTCAATGCTTCAAAATGCGTGCTATGTCAAGCTTAATGCCAGAAGAAAGGCTGCTTACAAAAGATAATTTTCTTTCATTAATGTATAACTAAGTATTTATATGAAGAAGTTCCAGACAGAGAGCAAGACTTTTTCTTCCCTTTGCCACCAACATGCTGTTGAATCAACCTTCCTTAAAAGGCATGATCTGCAGAATTAAAGGAAAATTGAGTAGCTCGCAGAAAAGGAAAGAAGGAAAAAAAAAAAGAGGAGGAGGACAAATTAAAAGCTTGGCTTGACATGTTAATCTCTGTTGCTTTAATTATAGTCTTCTCTCCAGTTGACATTAAACACAGTAACAAAGCTGTGTGTCCTGGATGCAGCGTGCTCAGCAGAACTTCTGCCAAAAGCACAATCTTTTTATCAAAACAGCTTCTGATTAAGCTTTCCCTCTCCCTCTGACAGTCCTGGGCATTCCCATCTCTTGATTTAGAGCCAGATTAGCTACCTGTTCCAAGGGTTAATGTTCTTGAAAGTCTTATGGTAGCTATCTGCTCAGAGCTGCTACATCAAAACTTAAACATACAACTAACCCCAGCACGTTATACCAATACTACATAAAAGAGGTAAGACAGTATTTCTTTGACTGTGCAAAGTCATTGGTAGCACAAAGAACTGTAGCAGACTTAAGACTTGTTTGTCCTCTGGTGAGCTTAACTTGGAGGTAAGCAGGGTAAGTTCTCCGCTGCCAGAATAGTCTCAGGTCTGGCTACTGGCACTGCAAAATGATAGGCTGCTACAGGGAATGCATCTTCCACTTGAATCTCCCCATCAATAATCTCAGAGAAATGCTGGCTACAGCTGAACACTATTTTTGGTTGATTGACAGCTTTAGGCTAAAAAAAAAAGAGGGAAAAAAAAATCACCTCTCTCTTTTGTACTATTTGATCTGGTTTCTTGTAAATGATCCCATTACAGCAGCAGGTATCTGACCAGAACTTCATGCCAAAAGGAATTACATTGATCACTGCTTCAGCATGCACCTCCAAGGCACTAAGAATCACAGCAGTCCTGGAGAATAAATATGCTAACAAATAGCAAACCTGGTACCATCATTTTCCCTTAAACAAAGGGGAAACCAGTAAGCATAAAACAGAGGGTCAAGTCAACTGGACTGCTCTTAACTGTATTGCACCAATACAACTGCAAGCTTTGGCACTGGGTCCAACATCGTACTGGAGCAGAGAGGTCTCTAAGGCTTTACATCCTCTCCTTTACCCATAACTGCCACATGCAGGAGGGCTGACGACAGCCTGCTGACTGCATGCTCAGATCACACCTCTCTAAGGAAGAGCTCTGAATCATAAACCACTGATTTGCACCTTGTCCTGACCTTCAGGCTGGCCAGGGGCTCCTAACCAGCATTTCCTTTGCTCATGAGGTTTCCATACACTTCAGTTACACTTTGGAGAGCAAGAGGACAGGACGGGACTGTGTGCTTGCAGCACAAAAAGATACAGCTTTATGAGCAGCTATTCAGAGAAGCAGTAGAAAGAGCGGTCCTTGCCTCTTCCCCAACTACCACTACGTTTTAAGGTAAAGAGCTTGCAATTTCCACAGCGATACTTCTAACCCATCCCTCAGAGGACATCAGCAAAGCACTTCATGAAAGGGAGTACAAAGCACTCCTTACAGCACCCTTCGTATTTGCTAACAGGGTTATCCTAATTCAGTTTTACGATCAAAAAACAAGGTAGAGAGGCCACATCTCACTCGCATGTGGTCAGGCTCTTTGTGGACTATCAGACCCAAACACCCTCCCTGCCCCATGGGCTATTGCCAGCAGCTTACACTACCTTTCAGTCAAGCTGCACAGATTCATTAATGCTGTAATAGCTTTCTCTATCTAGCCGTTTTTTTCTGCAGCACATCTCTGAGGCATAAACCAAGTCCGGAAAAAACCTAATTAGCGTAAACAACATTGTGAATTGCATTGCAGTGCTAACAGCCTCTAAGTTTTCAGGAGCGAGCGCAGAAAGTGATAAACACTGGTACACTAAGAACTAATGAAACCTCTGAAAATGTTTGTAGTAGGGAGACCCTATTGTATAAAGATTTAGATTTGAAAGACCATAAGGAAAAGCTTTTTTAATTACAGTAATATATTTAAAGACAACTGTTACTTTGCTACTTTTACACAAAGAAGCAGAAGAGTTGAGAAAAAATATGAAATATTATTGGCTCTAAATATTAACATTTGTCTGTTAATTTTGATAGAAACTCATTCATGAACTGTACCACAGTTCAAAACTGAGAATAAGAAAAACTTTCCTCTTTGTCTTGCTACACTACATAATTTGTAAAAGGCACATTATGCCATGTAGACCAGACACAAATATTGCAACTATTTCCTTAACATTTCCTTAAATGTTTCTCATTAAAGCATTAGCATAAGATGGACATCACTGAGCTTCAGCCAGAGCTCGGCTGAAGGTCAACCAGCCCCACATAACAGCAATGCAACTCCCACTCTGTTCTGCCAGCTCAGCTTCCCAGGAGCTGGGAGGTACCTAGGTACATCCTTGCATGGTCTTCCAACCCAGCTTCAGCCTCACTAACACACAGATGCTTGGCTACATCCTTTTGGGAACAGAGAGAGTGGTTCCTAAGAAGGTTCATGGGGCAATCTGCACTGACTGTATTTGAAACAATATGATCTGTTTTCTTAACAGTGAAGACGTTCTCTGCATTTCAAGTACAGCAAACTTGAAAGGCGTAGAAGGCAGAGCCACCAACATTTCTGTACCTGATATTGCAAGGGGCAAGAAAGTCACCCTAATGAGATGGTTTCACAGTAGCAAGTGAAAGGATAAACTAACTCCATGGCTTCACTGTTTTCTCATTACAGCTTTCTCTCTAAAAAGAGCTGCAGATGTCAGCATGGTCTGGGGGAGACAAGAAACAATGTCAAGCCCTGAAGTCCAAATGAGCAGGTGTAGCAACTACTCTTATACCAATCAGAACCTGTTTTCCTATTGACTGCTTCTTTCCATTAACAGGCAAGATGCTGCAGAGGGGAAAGAAAACTGCATCCGTTTGGTAATGCCGTGTTATAAGCCAGCCCAACCTTTCTTTTTATAAGCTTGACATCTTTCACATGCACATATACCCCCTTCCTTGCATGCATCAAGATCCCCATGAACTCCACCACAGTTGTAGAAAACAAGGCCAGTTATTCACAAGCTATTTTCCCTCTCTACCTTCATCAGCATAAAAGGTGGCAGCAGCTACTGTCACTAGCTCAGTGTCCCAAAACAAACAGTGATTTTGTAGCAGCTTGAGTACAAAAGCATGGAAATATAGCCCAAAGCAAAAGGGTGTCAGGAGACCTGGGACAGGATTGCAGGTCTGCTAGTGATCAGCTGTGCAGCTACAGGCATCTCACTCTACATCACCATGTCTTTGCCTCCTCCTAATTTCCCCAAATCTCTCCATTTTTTATTTAGATTCTGCAGGAGCATAAGCTTTTGCTGTCTTGTGTTCCTGAGGGTGCCTCGACCCCTCCCTGTTAAAAGTACCGACAAGAACAAGAGAAAACAATTTACACACGGTTTAAAAGCAGCTTGCTAAATACAGCTCCCATTCTCCAGTTGTCTTACAAACTGAAATGGCTAAAGGCACCTTTTTTTTTCCCCAGGCTACTGAGTTTTCACTGAAGCATAGCAAGAGACCATTCCCTATGCCTAGCAGCTTAGTCTGCCATGAATTAAGACAGAGCAAAAGCCTGAGAAATTGCATAAGCCAAGTACCACAGAGTAGTTTTTGCCTTATCTTAAAGTGCTTGCTAGTATTAAGCTACTATTAACACAGAAGATTCTGACAAAGGCTGCATCTCCTCTTTTTAAAAGTTAATAACGGAAACTGGAAAGCTGAGACCCCATTTGAAGAAACGATGCTGAGAACAAACTCATAGATACCCAAGGTTCAAAATAGACAGCTCTTCATTTCATATTCTTCCTTCTAGTTATATGTATGGCAGGGATAAGCGCCTTTACAAGCATCGTCTTCTCCTGAGACAGATATAATAATATCCTGGAAGATATTTTATTATGTACGAAAAATAGCATCTTAATGTCCTATTAAATTTTTTTCAGAGTCATTGAGAAGACTTTCATCGTGCCTAGTGGTTTAATGAAAGTTTGAAATTTTTCTTTGAATGTTCCTAAAACCCTACAACAATGGCCCTGAAAGTAGTTTAGTACCACACCAACCTCACTCAGGATGAGCTTCTAATTGGACCTATAGCAGTGAAGTAGAAGGAAAAAGAAAAAAGGCCCTGAGGACTAAAATCAGCATCTTTTGATGCACCTTTATTGTCATCTTAACAAATAAAGCCATGTCCTAGACATCTGACAAACACATATACAACAGACTACATACAAGCTGAACCCCATTAGATACATCTATTAGTCAACTACCAAGACAAGAAGTCTATCCTCCTGAAGGTGCTTTCTTCACTTGAACAAACTTAATTTCCTACAGCACATCAGAACTCAGTTAGAGATGCCTTTGGGTATTTCCTTTTAACTGTTCCGAGTTGATGCTACAGATCTGTCATTGATGTTTGATGCAACTCTTGTGCAACACCACACTGTTCCTCCTAGGAGCCTCAGGGCTCCAGCACAAGGCGGAATATCCTTCAGAAAGACACACTGCAGGCAAAGGCAGCAACACTGCTGATAAGGACAACGGGTACTTCACTGCTTTGACCATTTCATTTGACTACTAGAGTCAGAAAATCAGAGACTCACTGCCAAAAAGCATGTCCTTCTGAAACCTGTTCATCATCAGCCAACTGAAGAACATACATGGGAGGAAATTCACATTTGTGTTTGCCTGCTTAACCTGCGACTCAGACATACAAGGTTCTGGCTCTGACCACAAAATACAGATGCTTCCCCTTCAAAGCAAGAAATAGGGTTTGCATCTGCTAGAAGTCAACATCAGGTCCAAATAGTTACCATGACAGCTCTCCAATAGCATTTGAGTCCTCTGACCTGTATTACTGATACACAAATCAAACACAACATGATTAATTATTAATTTCTACTAACCTTCATTAGCTATTACTTTAGTTTTAAATGGTGCCTAAGGACCAGTATCATCAATCCCTTCACAGCAATAAGTTGCCCAAATAAAATATAAGCATAAATTGCTTATGTAAGATACACTTTTGCCTTATTAACACAGGTCAATCTAAATACCTATGTCTTTATTCTTAAATTTGTTTCTAAGCTTTTTAAGTACATTGGTAATTTATTGCTGCTGAAGAAACCCATACCTTACCTACACCTTATTCTTCTCCATCAAAAACATTTTGGGGGAATAAGTTAAAGCTCTTTATTTTATTTGCTTTCTTGTTAAATGTCTGTTTAAACAGTCTCTGAATTCAGCATACATCATCTCCTACATATACAGATTTGCTAACTGCATCCCTTTTTCCCTTTCTTTGTACAGCTGACAGCCCAGAGATACAGAAAACCAAACCTGTACTACTTCCACAACATTTCCCAAGAGATGTCTGAAACCTGGATTTTGGGTTTAACTATTCAGGCAACAAAGTAGAAAGAAGAACCTGTTTCAGATATAAATACTTTGATATCAAACCTTTTTAATGAAGAAATGCTACATAAGAGACAGCAAGAATCTACATTCTCTAACTCTGGCCACTCAGTTTGTAGTTCTAAACTGCTGGGCTGTGTGTGACAGTGCCATTAGGCAGAGCTTGGCTTATGAATGACCACAAGGTGTCCCAGAAGCTGGTGGAGGCAGGCGCTCAGCTCCTAAACATCTAAGGGCTGGAAGAAACGTTGGAAGAAAGCATGACTTCTGCTCCCTTTAGAGAAGCCCAGGGAGGTCTGTAAGAAGGAGATGAGGAAGGACCCAAAATCCTCACACCAAAAAAATGACCCGTTTCCCCTTCCCCAATTGCATACTAGGGAGCAAAGGAGAAGCCCTGAGCAAAAGCCCACATAAGCCTGTTTCCACCGTTAAAAATATAACATAAGAGGATAAAGAATAAACAAACTGCCAGCATGGCTTATCCCAGGATGAGCTCCAGTTCGCTAAATATTTGTTCCAACAGAGGCAGGACAAGGAGACTAGAAAATAACTACAGAACTCCTCATCCATAGGCTTAGAGTTACTAATCTAACAATGAGAGTACAAGCATGAGCAAAGCCAACACGCTTGTGTTTCACCCTCTCCAAAGAGGTAAAAGGTCTTAGTATTGTAAATCACACCTTTTGCCTAGGTTTTGTGAAACATCTTGATGTTTAATGCTGCTCAATTCCTGTCTCTGCAGCACAGAAGCTTCTTCATTAATTGCTATTTTTCTCCAACAATAAATCACTCAAGGTCACGGCAAGCACCACCATACAACCTCCTACCTCTGCATTTCACCTGCCTGCTGTCATGAATAACATCTCTTCACTTTTATCATTGTTGCTACTATCAAACCTTCCGCAGAACTGACAGATAAGGACCTGACATGAATTTCTTTGGACACAAGAGAGAAGTGAGATTTGGCTGAGCACCTCATACACAGGTGGAGATAAGTACTTTACATGAAAAAAGGGATGTTTTCATCCCTTTTCCTCCCAATTTGAGGGGAAAAAAAAACAACACCAAACACCAGAAAACTATTGTATAAGAAACAGAGATGGAGGAAGCAAGGAGGTAAAAGAAAGAGGTTATTATTTGGCATAAATTTACTCTAGTTCCTAAAGGAACAAATACAGTAAAATGAGAAGACATTCAATACATCTAACTTTCCCCTTTCACAATATTGGGCTGGTGCCCAGAATTGAAGGAGTGATGCGAGTTTGCTCACATGAGCCAAAAGAAATGGTTTTCATCTGATGATAGTATCCTTTACATGGTAACGATTACAGTGTTTGCTAGGGATCATGTTTAATTCTTGCAACATCTCAGACTGGAAAGAGTTTTTGTTTTTATTAGCTTTGAATAAGCTCAACTTCCCTTTTACTCATTTTCCTTGAACGGTCCTTTTCTACCTGGCATTAAATGTCTCTTTGGACATTTACTCAATTAATTTGCCTTAATTATATTGAGATTACTCCACTTAGGAAGTGAAGTGAACTGAAATCAAATTAAAGCAACTTCAATTTTGAGAAGTGTGCAAACACAGAGGTTTAATGAGGTTTAAATAATCCTTTTTAAATTCACACCTTCAGTCAATTTAATTCAACTTTCCTGAAGATCCCTGTATGGACATGTTCTATGTCAAGACGTATTTGAGAAAAACGGTGAAGGGAAGAACACCACCCATAGAAGGAAGGGGAAAAAAAAAAAAGATGAAGGCAATTCTGGCTACAGGTCTTCTCTGCAACGTGATGAGATCACTTATTTTTCTGCTTTTAAGTATCCTGCTAGCAACAAAAGTATGGGGGAGGAGAGGATGCATCTGTACATATCCCCAGCACCTCTTTTTCACCACTTACACAAGAGGGCAGAGCAATGAAAACACAGACCCAAGATCCCTTTTGTCAAATGAAGAGGTAAAAAACTGTATGGAAAAGGACACCAATAGCAACGAAGAAACAGGCAAAGATAAATTAAACCTTATCCTAAGGTGATACAGACTACAACCACTGGCATTTATAGGGAATACTGAAAGAAAATGTCCAGGATCCACATAAAGAAACAACATTGTGTAACACTGCTGTGGTGATGATCATTGTGCATGGTCTCATCAAGGCTGTTGGGAAACCCTCTGCCCCCCTTCGAGTGGGCAGCGTGGGTTGTCACTGCCCACAGGGTGAGAGCGAGGAACAGGCTGAATGGTTTATTTGAAACTCCCCCAAACTACCGTGCAAGGCTTGCTAAGCAAGATGAGACAAACATGCTGCAGTATCAGCAGCCCTTTGGTTTTGACCTCCAGTTCTGGTATCAAACTATCTGTTATTAATAGTTGGTTGCAGCTACAAATCTTTGGTTGACTGACTTGAATATTGCTCCAAACCCCTACCCATGGTTTGTCTTTTTACTTGTCTCAAGCAGCCTCTTGGCATTGGAAGCTGCTCTCAGTGCTTGAGGACATGTTCTCTGAAATCTTTTCTGGTTGATTTCTAAAGTCCTCTGGCCATCATTTCTTCTTCTCCTGTGCACTCTCCATCTGCCTCCAGACCATAAGATTTGTTTTCTTCTCTGCACTGATATCTGCTCTTTCCCAATGTGTCTGAAGACACCCCACGCGTCCAAGCTGTGGATGCTTGTGAGCACATCCTTGCAGGCTGGTGCGTGTCGGTGTGCAGTCTCCCCACTAGCGTGTCCGTCTGCAATTCATCCCTCCCTGGAAGCACAACGACTGACAGCCTCCAACAACCCACTACACGTCTGTGGAGAGTGACACATGCAGGGCTTGCCAGTTCAGGCAGCACTTGCCAACAGCTAACGCTGACACCGGTGTCTAATATCACTATTTTCCCACACCTCTGCACTTTTTTTTTTTTTTAAAAAGTAGTGAGGCCAAGCACCACAGAAAGGTTGTGAGCTCCAGGTGGCAAAACGGATAGTGCAGAGCCTGGCCCTCAGCCGCACACACCGGTGGTGGGACGCGGCAAGACCCCAGTGGTGCGCATAGCCTGGCGCGTGCCCACGCTGGCACAGTTGCACGCAGATCCGTCGTCCTCTGTTGGGGTTTCACCACCCTTATCGCCACCGAGAGCCCTGGCAGAGCCATGCACTGCACAGCCTGCGGAAATCAGTGAGACTGCTTATGCACGTGCTTATGTGCTGCTCTGAGTCAAGGCTTAAAAGCAAAAATGTGTGCCTGAGTATGAAATAGATTTATTTATGGCACTGGAAGCTGTGCAAACTACACACATTTGCTACCTCTTCGCTAACTCAAACTGCCATTATGTGCAAATTAGGCACTGACAGCAAAATAAAACTCGAGAGTTTTCATATAAAGACTGTCACAGACTAATTCAAAGACAATTTCATATTAGGCAAATAAATCCCTGTCCAAACTTTCCTTCAAATATGATGACTCGCTAGTTTGGTTCAAGCATTTTCAGCTCAAAACAGCAGTCAGTTTTTTTCTTCCCCCCTTCCTCTCCGAACATAACAAGCCACTGAAACACAAGGTTTATGACTGAGTCACTTGCACCTGCGTAATCCTAGTCATCGCTAATACGAGCTGCAGTCTAAGTTATAGAAAAATTAAAGACTGGAGGATGGGGAATAAAATAGCATTCAGAACAATACAAAAATGCTCAGCCCTTAAATAAACCCAGATCACCACTTGAATTCACAGACCCTGGCAGGAAGAGATTTCCAGCAAGCCAAGGGCACCAGGAATGAATTTCCACTCTCCCCAACACAAAAGGCAGAGGCGCAATCAATTTGCACCAGCAGCAGAACTTAGGCTGGGAAACCACGGGGAGTAGGTTAATTATGAGACTGAAGAAAAATACACTTGTTACAGAGCAATTAAAAGCAGCTCTCAGGAGTGTTCAGAGTCCTTTCCAATTTACTCAAAACAAACACTTTTCCCTAAAAAGAAAAAAAAAAAAATCAAAAACCCTCAACCTTCAACACAAGCTCATTATTCCCTCTGGGTTCTTCTAAACCCAGAGGTTTAGAATAAGGCTTGCCAGGGTATTTTGCAGCTCTCCAAAACTTGTGCTTTTACATTCATGCAAGGATCTCTCCGTTACAATGAGTAGGATAAATAAAACCAAAATATTTTGCTGTAAGTATCTGAAACACTTTGCAAATTTTCAGGAAGTCAGGGAAGGGTCAACCTCGTGCTTACAGTTAGGCACATGGAGATGCCCCAAGTCATCGCTACCTCCCAGGGAACAACCAGGGGGGTGGAAAAGCATCACACCTGATTTCACATGTGAGGGAGAAAAAAAAAAAAAGTCAGATTTGCTCAGACTTTTAGAGGAGGCTGATGAGAGCTGGAAAGTGCATGGAACTCTCTGCACAGACTGGCTCGTCACAGAGCTCATCCAAGATGCTTTTCTGAACTAAAAGCAGCATTGTGGCACCTTGTTGGCAAAACTGCCCTGCGTGGTGGCACTGACGGCCGGCTGGGTTTCACTCGCCACACCGGGACTCACACCACAGTCCAGTCCACTGTATCCCAGCGCAGCCGCCGCCTTCCCCAGGGCAGGGCAGAGGGGCCGCAGCGAAGCCCTCTTCTCCAGGAGACACATGCATTTTGGTGTGAAATGCTCCACCACGGGGAGGGCAGCCGGGCTTCCCTGCCCCGCCAAGAGCTCGCCATGATTCCTGCCAACACCAGCTTGCAGCAAGGCAAAGCCAGGCCCTTCCAGAAAACAACGCTCAGTTAGCTCCTGGCTAACACGCTGGTGCCGTAGCGCTCTCCGTTTCACAAGATGAAAAACTTCCTGCAGAAGGGAGGTGATGGAATAGGGCTGTATCAGACCGCAAAGGACTGACAACCGCCTGCGCGATGGCCACGTCACCAGAAACCAACTCTTCATAAGGAAATGACAGTTGGCAAGTCGGGGGAGGGATAAAAAAATTAAAAAACAAAATCAATAAGTAGGAAATAAAAATCAGCATCTTCTGCAAATTGCAGAGAGGAAGCTGGTAGCAGCGCGGGGCGGTTCTACGACCAGCCCTCAGCATCTTCCAGCAAACACCTCTTTGCCTTTCAGACAGCCTCGAACAGCTCTCAGCCACCCAGCAGTGACTTCACAGGGAGGAAAACCATGCCAGGGCCTTGTGAATTAGGAGGAGGCTTTTGTAAAGGATATTAAAGCCCATGCTTTGGGGATTAAGCCAGTCTTTATCTGTTAGAGATCAGGATGTGGCTAACAGTAGGGGACAGATTATCTGCATCTGCCAACTGGAGGGGATTTACACCTTCCGAAGCATCTGTGCTGGCTATTGTCAAAACCATCCTTCAGCCTAAGCCAACACGCTCCACGGGCAAGAAAAGAAAACCTTTCCAGGTTGCATACAAAGGCCTCCGAGTGGCAGCATGTAAACTCTTCAAAAGACTTTCAGTAATTTGGAAGAACAGAAATGAAATATTGATTGTACCGGGCCTTGCAGAAGTTAATTTTTCAACAGTGAAAATGTGGGCTGGCCCTGGCTTCTGAAATCTGCCAAGAAAACACCCATTTCCAAGTCATTTAATACCCACCAGGAGATCTACATGGTGGGCAAAGAGCCCCCTGAAAACATCCTGGATTTCTACAGATTTCCTTTAAGGGGAAAAAAGGTGCCTACAAAATCTCAGCTCATGAATAAGACAGACTTCAGATCATCACTCAATCCATCTCTCCATGAATTAGCTGCTTTATATATTGAAAATAGCTGCTCCTTGGGACAGGGCCATCTCTGAGGTGCTCATGTGTGCAGCAGATGAGAGTGCATGCTCTGCACAAGGTTACAGCAATTGCACAATATATTTACAAGCTCTTTAAATTAATTTACCCCAAGTTCTTAAACTGTGTCCCCACCAACCCAATGACTTATATCCATTTATAGTTACAGCACCAAAACCAAACAGCATATTAAATCTCCAGAAACCATTTCAGAGCATATCTCAACTGCCGTAGAAATAAATCAGCCCAAATATTCCCAAAATTCATCTTCCAGAAAAGTTGATAATCACATGCTCATAAAAACACAAATGTTCAGCTAGAGTCAGTTTTGTAATATATTAATTAACATAATTTTCATCTGCTGTGACAACAGGCCATCTGCTACACTGGCATCACGAGAGACTAAGTTTGAACGCAGTTTAAGCTGTTTCTTGTGCATGGCTGATTTTCGTCTGAAAACTAAGCAAGAGTTTGTTATCTCTTTTTCGATAAGCACTTTCCAACAGGCAGCAGACAAACTTTTTTGACTGGTAACCCAATCCCCAGTATCAGCTGCTCTCGGCTCGCTGTAGCGTGGTACCCGGCAGCCAGTACAAGGCGGTGTTACTCCAATATCCATGCCAGCATCCTGGCTCAAAGTCAGAGAGTACCCGAATAGGAAAAGCCATCTAGAGAAGCAGTCAGCAGGACTTCCTCTGCAATAAATTAACTGCAAGCTTCAATGGCAGACGCTATTATTGGGATTATCAATAAGATTGGCCAAGGGGCACAGGACTTACCTCTAGATACCCCTACAGACAGAATTGGCTCCAACACAAACTTGCTGAGCTACAGCCAACTGGCAAACTCAGACCTATTTTATTTTTACTTCAGAGGGAATGAAAATGCCAACAGAAAACCATCTCTGTTTGTCCTGACTGTCTCTACCTTCAAGCCTCACAGTAAATATGGAAGAATACAAAAATGGATGAGGTTTTCTGAACTGTTATTGTCGCTCACAGGCTTACATACCTCAAAGTGATCATTTACACTACTCCCAAATAGCACCTGAACTTGCAGAACCCCAGGGTGAACAACCATCATTTTGGCAAGGACAAGGGTTTAGGAAAAGTCACCCACATACTGGGCAATAAGCCTCCTGAACTTCAATACGAAACAACCACCTCATAGTTAAAAAGCAGGTTCATTTACTCTGCCATTTATAGCTTAATTATGTAGATGAGCAAGCTATTTCCAAGTCAAACCTGATAAGCTGCAGTGATTTTATAAACAGAAAATCCCTTGGAAGATGAAGTTTAGTCCCCAGCTTTGAATCCAAGCTGAGAAATGATGACCAGCATCCAGCTCTGCGGGCCAGAATGGTTTCTTAACTATCTGGACCACACTGAAACCCACACCAGGGTTTCAAGAATCACACAGGGTTGACGGTCCTAGTTGTCATCCTTTGAGATCTGCCAACCCCCCTTCACCTCGGCATTTGCCACCAAGTCCCAGCTGGCCCCCAAGTCATCACAGACACTAAATTTTTGAGGGAGAGCATGCCCCATCCTTCATGGGTCTGTAAGACAGTGAGCAAATCGCTGCTGATGGCTATTAACAAGTGTAACCAGAACACCAGCGTACCTTTCCAGGCTCTAACACAAAACATTTTCCAAACAAAAATCTTACAACACTGACAAAGGTCACTTACCAGAAATCAATATTTGGAAAAAGACTCCTGAGCACAGCAGATTAACACTAGTTATGATGGTATTTACTTTCATTAAAAGTAATATTTGCAATAACAGAGCATTATTTTATGCTATGTGTGACGTACGCAAAGAAACCTAAACTATTTAAATGTAAGTGAGAACGTTCATATTTGACACCAAGCCTTTGCCGTTCATTATTTGCCAGAAGTATTAAAGGATTTCTATTTACCAATTTTAGCATGCAGTGAACCATGCGTGATTTTTGCCAGGCATTCAAGCGGGGCCTGCGCTACCTCTCGCCTGACCTTTTCCAGTCTCCTGTCCCCATCCCATAGATTACATTAATCCTCTTGTTTGTTCTTTCTTTAATTAAATGATACAATCTTTCAGTCGGCACACAGATATCAGCAGATAAAACTTACAAAAACTGAGCGTACTCACAGGAATAATGTTTACCACGTTAATTAGCCCCCAAAATAACAATGAAATGGAACCCAAGATTATTAAGGGAGAAGCACATGGAGAGAAATTTTAAGTATAACAAGCCCAAATTTCCCAAGTTCCAGATTCTGGCTGTTGCCTCTCATTGCCAATAAGCACTGAAATAAATCGCCTGACAGAGCTGAGAGAATGTCTATTTTAGAAGTTTTTTTAATGGGCACATTAAATAAATATCTGCTCAGACAGGTTGAAGTAAAGTTGATCCTCTCTGGTAACAAAAGACTTGAAGAATTCCTGAGATCCCTTCAGAAGATGCATTATGAAAATTTATTGTGACATTTAACAATTCCTGTCTCAAGCAGCAACCTACAGGAGAGCAATTCATCTGGAACCAGCAGACTTGCTAGGGAGAGACTTACACTCATAACCTGGAAAAAAGAGTTGATAAGCACCTAAAAGGCCTTGATTGATTTTGATGGATGATGCAAAGCCATCAAATAACTAACTTCCATTTCTGTTCTCTCTCTTTTTTCGGTAACATGATTAATTACCCAATAATCTCCGAGAAACCGGTCACTGCAACAACTGAAGAACTAGTTTTTAGTTGTTATTCCAAGGAAATTAAAAAGTTTTTATCATCTTATGAACTAGCCTCTCTTCTGTCTCCACTAGTGATATTTCAAGAGAGAACAGTTTCATCCTAAGGAAAAAAAAAATTACAAAAATTCTTCAAAATGCTGCCTCTCTAGCAATTAAAAAGTGACAGCCTGTTAGGGAACGGGAGCATACATGCTATTTTTGTGTACTGCTAGAAAGGTAACGCCACGCCAAGACAAGTCAGAGCTGTGGCCTGACTAGCATATACCCATAAGAAATGCCCGAGTACATATTTGCCCCGAGGCGTTGCCCTCGCCGGGTCCCACGCCGATCCTCCCCAGTGCAGGGAGATGAAGGACTGGGCCGGGCGTAGTTAAAAACATGCATGCTGAAAAGGCACCTCAATAAAAGGAAAAGATAAAAAGCATGACATAACTTCTGGCACTTTCCCCAAACACAATGCCACTCTCGGGGAACGTTCGAGTGAGAGGGAGACAGAGCAGCCTGCAGCACTTCTGGATACCTGCCGTACCTACGTGCCAGCGCTGGCACGGGGACCTGCCTAGATTCAGGTTTGTTACAAAGGCTGTTAACCACCAAGGCAGTGAGGTTTGGAGTGTTTGAGGGAAGAAATGGAAAATTATTTCATTAAATTCTGTGATGGTATTATATAGGACATGACCCTTCCTGGCTTGGGGGCATCTGAACTAACGACCGTAAGGTCTCTTCTAGTTTCACGTCTCAGACATGTGAAAGAGGAAGCTTTCATATAGCAGCTAATGAAGCACCAACAAGATCTATCTTTATCCTTCACCAAGGGCAACAGCTTAGTAGCTCAAGCAGATAACATTTATTCAGCACTCCAGACAGCTTTTAAACAAATAAAAAAAATATTTGAAAATATAATGTTATTGGTTGACAAAATTATCCACTTTGAGTATTTTGTATAAAAGAACAACAGTTTGCATTTAGTTATCTAATGCTGGTAGTGCTGATACGTTTAGACTTCTTCATAATTCAATGCAGTACACGGTTTTGCTGTTAAGGATGTTGCTAATTTGAAATCTAATCATTTGGAGAGAAGTCATAAGTGCTTTCAAGTGTTTCACAGTCACATTTCCATAGTCTTCCAAAATATTCTGAAGCCTCTCCTCCAGCAGATCCACACAAACAACAGGAGAATACTATGAATTGATTGGGCCAGAACATACCGCACCATGGTGGCTCTTCTCCCATACACAAATGAAGCTGGTAAGAGGTGACAAAATGACATATCATTCTTAATAAGCAACCTGAATACTTGAGTGCACTGCATGACCCCAACCATGGTCACAGAACACCAGGGTCTCCAACCAAGACGTGCAGAGGATTACAGCTTCCTTATGCCTGGCTCCTTCTCTCCCCCCACCCAAATGGGTCTAATAGCCACTTACTGATTACTCGCCCAGGGGTGGCCATCAGCATGCATTCCCCACTCTATCACTGTGCCCTATAGCTAAGTGGCTGCAAAAGAAAAAAAAAAAGCTTCATGCTGTGTCATATTTCTGCTGATGACAAGCCTTTAAAAATTTAAAGCATGTGAATAAAAGCTTTTGTGGTCAGACAAATGACCCATATGCTGGCAATTAAATTATATACAGGCAATATGGTTGATTGTCAGCTACCAGAATACGAATGGAGTCTTTCTGACTTTCAGAAACTTAGCTGGAGCTCCACACACTTCTGCAAGACTCAGTGGCCGCAGCACCCTAACAGGTCTCCAGGAAGAGGGATTGCCCTGCAAAGGCAGGGCTGTAAGTGCACATCTCCCCGAAGGGAAAGCTCTATCATGCAACACGTCTCGGGGCTTTCCCATCCCGAACACCCTCTCGTTGAGTAAGTCTTCACATCCTTTGGTCTAGAGTTTCAAAGCACAGCGTTCCAGCCCAGAGCTTAGTTTCTTCTCTTGTCCAGCTGGCTCCATACTCTGCTCCCTAGTGTAGGGAGCCAAGACACAAGCCAATTGCAAACACAAACCAAATCCCTTCCAAGCTCCTACTTGCTTTAATCTCTTGCTTATTGCAGCAACCCTGAATTTACAGATGTTACTAGCACAGAAAAAGGAGTTGGGAATTTTTTTTTTGTTTACATATATTTCAAAAGCCAAACCCCAGTGTTTTCTACACATAATTAACTGTCATTTCTGTCCCCCATTCAGACCACGCTGCTTCACTAAAGCACATCATTAACAAAAATGTCAGTTGACTAAATTGACATGCTCCAAATGCCACTTAATCCTCAGAAAACAAATCTGGTAATAAAACTGCATCTACTAACAGGTCACTAAAGACTAAGCTGAATTCATGGGCAAGCTTTACCCTGGATACACACAGTCGTTTCACACACAGACATATTGGTGTCACCTAGATGTTGTTATGTTTGTGGCACTTGTTAAGACAATAGTGACATCTGAAATATATGTCCTGAATCTGCCCATTCATAAACACAGACATAAACTCCCAGGCACCAGCTCAGCCCATGTTTTGATTCCCAGCATACAGTTTGTATCTGTTTTAACTTAACTTTGTGTTTCACATTGAGGTTGATACACCAGACATGGCACAGAACAACTAAAAGCTTAATTCCACCCCCTCATAGCACACACCATCTCCCTATGATTAAGACAGGTCCTGTACAAAGTCACAGAGGAAATTCAGAGTCATGGCCAAGGGGGGTCAGAGTCATGGCCAAGAGGGGTCTAACAGGGAAAAACATCATTTTTCGCACAGGAGCCATGAGCCAGAAATGCCGAATCCCACCAGAAAGCTTTCCCATTACATCGCAAAGATGTCATTTGAAATCCTGTACACAAAGGTGAATCATCTCCCTTTCATTTCCTGAAGACAGAAAAAAAACAGTCTCTCTGAAGGAGAAGTATTCCTCCTATAATTACAGTTTGGATTCATCCACGTTTTGCAGAAATGTACAGCCCTTGATTTGCAGGTATGTCATTAGCTGTGATTACTTGGAAAATCCTGTGAAAAATGAAAAATGAGATGGTCAAACTCCTGGGTACAGAAATAATTGCTTTTATGTTGGATTGCTTTGCTGAATTTCAGGGAAAGGTAGACTCTTGATAAACTGTACACCTTATCACATTTCCAAATGTGTGATGTTACAGTTCATCTAAAGGTCCCCTTCCTTATCTATGCCCTTCCTCAATACCACTCAAACTTACAAACCTCATTTCACTTCCCTCCTTCTACCAAATAATTGTCACTATTGTTGCTGCTGCAGAGAAACTAGAGTCTGTATGGAAACAAAATATGCAAAAACATAGGAAACCCTGACTCTAACTCTGATTCCCTCAACCCCACTGCACATTTTTGGGACTTGAACACTTCCCCAGCAGAACTCCACATGCATGGCAAGTCAGTTACGTGGCTTGCATCTAAAGCTAAATCGTTCTTCCCCATCTGAGCAAAAAGCAGCCATACCATCCTAGCTGTAAATAGAAGACATTTTGCTACCTACCATACAGGCAAATAAGTTCTGGCAAAAGTTCCATTGTTTTTAAGAACAGAGTAATCACTGAAAATTTCCTGGGGTAGTGAAGAGGCAGAGCAATTGGAGACAGCCCAGGCAGTTGATCAACACACTTCAGAGTTCCCAGTGATTTGCAAAAGCTTTCCGATCAAACTTTGGTGGTTTTTATTTTTCTCTAGAAATCAGAGTAATCTGTCTCCTGAAAACACAAAACGAACACAACACCAAAACAAATAATAAGGAGATAAGAGAGATACGAAATTGCTGATGGATGTTCCTGGTAAAGCTTCTGTACAAGCCTACCTTCTGCTCCCTTCAAATGGTCTTTACCACACTGGGACCATTTGTTAGACCGCAGCCACTGCCAAACTGCAAGACGATACCCCTGACAGCAACACAACTCATTACACACTGATTTATGGAACGAGAGCTCAGAGGGGCCCGGCACACAATCTGGAAAAAAAATCCCACCAAATCCATCCACAGAGGTGACATTTAATAGGTTTATGCATTTTATAGTAGCCATAAGTGTGCTTCTATAAGAGGCAGGGAGGATGTGCTTATTCAGAAGGAAAATTCACTTCTGTCTCCCAGTCCACTTTATTATATAGCAGCCTGTGGCAAGTGCTCTGTTTAAAGACTGGCCGCGCTCTCCAACAGAAGAGTATTTGGGCACAGATGCCCTCAGGGAGAGGCACTAGCACGTTTCAAGAATGCCTTGCAGATAGAGCCAAAACACTTAGCTTTAGGCTGTGAAGATTTTACACTCGGCAAACATTCAGGTCAGCAGAAAACACTCCCCCCTTCCTCCCCACAGTCTCCCAAGACCCGGCCACCAACCCTTCCTCCTTTGCAGCCAGAGCTGCTCCCCACGCAAGCTCACCTCACCTTTGGGTGCAAACGATGGGGACAGTTCGGGACCTGCAGCAGGCCGACAAGAGGTAGGGCTCAGTGTGCAGGGAATTAAAGGTGCCTCCTTGCCTCAGGTCGTGGCCTGCCCACGTGTTCTACCCTACCAGCCTTGTAGAAGCATGGCGTCTTGTAATCCCCTGGGGCCTGTAAGCCCCAGCCGGGGATACGGAACACGCGCTGCAGCGGAGCTCTGCCAGCATCATGGGCCTCGGACCCCTTCTCCCATGGGAAGGGCTATTGGCCTACTGCTCTAATATTTCCCAAGCAACTGCCACAGGAAACAGCACAGGACTTGGACATCCCCAGCTGCCCACAGACAAGGAGCCCGTTTACTCTCCCAGAAAAGCCACAGGGAGCCAAGACGCGAGAAGCCGGATGCCTGCACAGACGGGAACACGGGCACCCAAGCACCCCTCGCTGCTGAAGTGGGCCGTTGGTCCCTTCCCTGTCAGGTTTCCAAAGACAAACTCTAACTGTCCATAAATTGTTTGGTGCCCCCGAGCCCACCCCTCACGGGCGCCCTCCTGGGGCTTCCAGGGGCCCCGCAGGAAAGCGGGGTGTACGAGGCTTTATTGAAGCGAGTTGGTGTGGATCAGACAAGAACGCTAAGTGAGGCACCACCCGACACGCCAACCCAGCCTTTAAAAACACACACCCACGGGCATGTTTCCAGGTATTAGCTACTAATATAAAGTCTCGGTTTTATCCAGTACTTTGGTCGTAAGTTTAAATTGAACTGCAATCCACGAAAATTATGAACCTGGAGGTCGCGGGGTGGGGCGGGGTGAGCAAGATGACAACTTCATGTTTTAAAAAGCATGCTATCAATTTAGGAGGAGAAAATACACACTTCATTTTGTCCAAACCGACAGAGCAAATAGCAGAAAACGCAATTTATTTTCAGTACGTCACACACTGAGGGCATACAACTCTGCCTAAGATCCTTCCCCCTTCCCTGCTCCAACTGGTTGGGAACCTTCTACCAAGAGGAGTTAAAATGAGAATTAAATCTTTAAACAGCTTGTGTTTGCCGGAAAGAATTATGTCAATGAAAACAAGTCCAGTTAGTCAATCATACCGAATTGATAATAAAAAAACAACACATGAAAGCTCTATTTTAATGTTAAAGAGACAATATTTAAACATTTTATTATAGAACAAATAAAGTCTTGTCATGTTATTATTAGTGACAATCGATAAATACACACTAATTACAACACTTGACTACAGCACTTTGATTAGGAAGGGAAAAAAATAACGATCAAATCCCAGTAAGAAGAAGTGGGAAGGATTTACAGCTCTAACAGCAGTGTTACGAACAGCACATTAAATCTCAGACAGATGTTTCCCTATGCAAACAAAGGGCTCAGTGACAAGACCTCGAAGATTTTTTTTTTTTAACACCACAGAGCTGTACTGTTGCAGTTTGCAGTATCAGGCAGGCAGCCAGGCACCGACAAAACCACATGCACACACTTTAAAAATGTGAAACACTTTCTCCTAAGCGATGCCACGGTCATCAATGCGTGGTTCAAAGTGGTGCATTTAAAAAAAAAGTTCAGAATTCTAAACTAGAAAAAGTTAGCTTATTTTTATTTGCACACAGTAAAAAGATGATCAACCAAGCAGTTTCCTGCAAGCAGGTCTTTTTTATCTTTCCACCTGGTCAAAAGTTATTAAAGTGCTGAGATTAAGGCTGACCTTTATGCTAGCTCCAAACTCCATATCTGAAATGGGATGGGGGGGAAAAGGGAAAAGGATATAGGGAAAATAAGATGTGCAAAGCCTCTACAATAGCCCGAGTGTACTGTCACTGCAGCAACAGCATGGGTGGTATTAAAATATTTCAGCTAACCTATTCCAGATTGGAAATACCATTTAGCACTGAAATGCATTTGGTCTTCTCTCCAGGTACCATTACAGTGCTGAACACTTGAGAAAGGCTGACAGACACCCTTTTAATTAAAGGGATTGAAAATGTACTTAAGGCAGCACAATTGGCCAAAGGAAAAAAAAAAAAAAATCAGTGCTTTCCTTCATAAGTTTGGAACACTTTTATATAAAGGATATGGATAGCCTCTTCCCCTGCTTTAATTTAACTGAAGTTAGTTCGCTTTGCCAGGAGCTGCTCTGAAGTCACTCCTACCACGCTACAACCCTTCCACACCAGCTCCTCAGCCAGAAGCTCTTAAAAAAACATAATCAACTTCCTTCTCTTTAGACATCGCCAATGGTCATCTCCTTTGGCACATTTCTGCCTTTTCTGGCATAACACTTGGAAGTTGCATCATCCGTTCTACTCTGCATTTAAAAGGCAACACCACACTCAACACTGATGCTTTGGAGACCCAACCTCATCACTGCTGAGAAAGAAATACTGCTTTGGTCTGCCTTTCCCTCCTTTCCCCAAGCTGACGATGAAGAAATCTTGTGCCTGCCACTTCATGAGATTCACTGCAAAGATGAAGTTCAAATTTATGACAGAGGGTATCGTGATTACCACTTTACATAAAGGGTGCATCAGTATGCTGAGCTGATGAACTCCAACGTGTAGTCTGATTTTGAATGGAAATTCTAATGTCTGACACTGTTTTTTTAATAGCGAAACCTGTTCTTCCATTCTGTGTGTGCGAGTTCTACAAGGTCACCCGGAGAGGCTGATCAACGTAACGCAGCAGCCCAGGCCACGTACCCCCTCCTGACCCCATCAGCATTTCACACCAGAGCAGTGATGCGATGCTTTGCCTAACGAAGTGCTCCTACGATTTTCTGGAGCAGATTCAGAAAGCACAAAGCTTTGCGGCCAGATCTCCAAGAAAAAAAAAAAAGAAAAGGAAAGAAAAGAAAAAAAACACCTCTTTGGAGAAAAGAAAAAAAGCTGTGAAGCTCAGCTGGGCGAGGAGGACAGCCACATCTCCAGTGCCCTGCTCAGAACCAGGGGGTCAGTGCTGAAGTCTGAATGCCAGAAACTGCAGGGTGGGATCCAAGGGCTGGGGTTGCACAGGTCAGGCTTGATGATCTAAGTCCCCCTGACCTAAAGTCGGTAAACTACATTAACCAAGCGAGATTTTATAAATTAAACATATGCACAGAACAGTAACAAAGGATCTTCTGAACCTTGACTTGAAAGTTCTTTCCTAAAAGGAATAGTAAATATTTTTAGAACTACGTTTGTGAAAGACAGACACTACCCAGAATTGTGTTATTAAGCCTAAGACTTTAAGTGTCTCACTCACTATAGGAGGGATGAGCTACTGAAAGAGAAGGAAAAGAGCCATTTCCAACACAGAGGATGTAATTGTGCCTCTGACCACCTTTGCATTAAAGCCTCAACGTTACTCAGATTGAGTTTTGGCTAGCAGAAAGCCAGGCATGGTATATAAAGAATGTAACTGTGATTTCTAGTGTCTGCATAAATATAATCTTACTACCTAGTATTTACTATATCTAATGTGTTTGAGATACATATACACTATATATACACGGTTATACTAGATATATACAGAATCACAGAACCACTAAGGTTGGAAAGGGCCTTCGAGATCTCAAGTCCAACCATTAATCCAGCACCACCGTGTCCCCTAAACCATCTCCTGAAGTGCCACATCCACATGTTTTTTGAACACTTCCAGAGATGGTGACTCCATCACCTCCCTGGGCAGCCTGTTCCAATGCCTGATGACTCTCTCGGTGAAGAAATTTTTCCTAATATCCAATCTAAACCTCCCCTGGCGCAACTTGAGGCCATTTCCTCTCGTCCTGTTGCTGGTTACTTGGGAGAAGAGACCCAACACCCACCTCACCACAACCCCCTTTCAGGTAGGTGTAGAGCGTGATAAGGTCTCCCCTCAGCCTCCTCTTCTCCAGACTGAACACCCCCAGTTCCCTCAGCCGCTCCTCATCAGACTTGTGCTCCACCCCACTACATACAATATTATACATAATTTATACATAACATAACCGTATAGTATTTACTTCTAGGCAGTGGCTACAGAGAAAGTCTACTATTTCAGTAATGCTTTGGGTACAAGTGGAATATTCACTATAGTGAGCACGCAGTGAAAAATAAATGCTTTTGGACCACTTGAAAAATCATCCCTTTATCTTGCTGACACAGTGATAGGTGACACTGCCATTTATAAAGTTGAACAGTCTGATTTGGAGGTGTCATGCTTCACTTCTGTGGCATAAGCCACTTGTTAGGGAGATAATGCATCAACTTTTCTCCAGAAAAAACAGCTACGTTAAGCTAATTTTAAATCCAACAGCTTTGTTACTTCACTTGAATCCTTAATCACAGGGTCTTTCAAAGAAGCAGTCCTGCCTCTCCGTTTCTCCTCTCTCCCGGTATTTTGATATTGCAGTTCTTTTGGAAACGTTCTCAGCAGCAGTGGGACATCGGTGTGCTACCGCAGCCCTGGATGTCCCACCTTGGTCTGGTCAGCAACAGCTTCACTCCACAGATACTGCACATGCACTTGCTTGTTACTCACTGCAAAGGTCAGGAGCATGCCCAGATTTCCCACGGCATAGTAGGTCTCTGCTGGTTTCCGTTACCAGTTTCCCATATATAGGGCTTATTTTTCCCCCCCCATTAGTATAACCAGGAGGGCCTGTGCCTGTGAGGCATGAAACAAGGTGCATGATCTCCAAGCACCCAAGCACATGTGGTGGGTTCCCCCTGCCCGCTGGGTGCTCACAGGGCTCAGGGGAGGGGGCAAAAGATGGTCCCAACTGCAGACTTAAGCCCAGGGAAGCGAAGTAAAGACCAACAAGTGCTGCTCAGGATGAAACCCTCCTGCGTAACCTGCCTGGCTTCCACCGTCACAGGCTTTTTCCTAAAAACACAGATTCATGTATTTGAAATTCCTTGTTTTTTTCCTGCGCTGAGGCTCTCCCACCGTCCAGGGCGTTCTGCAGGAGGGCCAGGCACCCTTGGGTGCAGGGCACACGTGGAAGCTCTGAACCTGCGTGGGGGTGTCCAAACGGGACAGCTCTGAACTCAAACCGTTCGATCCCTGCCATGCTTTAAAAAGCAAAGTACAGTGACCAACTCCTAAAGGGCCAAGCTCTCAACACAAGGAGAAACTGAGGCAATATTGAAATTAGCATCACTTCTATGTTGTCTTTACCCATCACATCCTATTAAAGGGAAAAGAACAAAAAAAAGTCAAAAAAAAAACCCAAGACCCACGCAAAATCAACATAGATGGCACAACCTGCTTTCCTCCTCTGCGGGAAGGAGGGATATTTGCACAAAGGATGAGAAATCCTCTCATACCCACGCACATACTGCGCAACAGCCCTGGAACCAGGCGACGGTCAGTTCTCACGTGACAGTTCACGCAAGGGGCTATAGAAAAAAAGAGCCGGTACAAAACCCATCTATCAAAGCCTCACCGCCTGAAGTGGGATGGCAATATGTATTTTTAACAAATGCCATAATCCCGACTATGTCCTCTGCTTCTCCAGCAGCTGACAGCAATTTCAGCACACCAGGTTTCCGCAGGTCCGGAGCAGGGTCACGCTTCTCCCTCCCCGTGCTTCCAGGCCTTTTTTGCACACCACCATCTGGCAAGCCAAGCACGTACCAAAACCGCCCTTTTGAAAGAAAGGGAGCAGAAACCAAGAGTCAAGCCATGCGTTTCCAGCCCTGGGGGAGAGAAGAACAGCCCGTGCAGCTCCCTCCTCCTCTCCAAACCCATTACTGAGCACCCGTCCCCCTGCACGCTGCGGCGGCCGGGAGCCCAAATTCCCGGCTCAGCAGCTGCTCCGGTGACAACGCTTCTCACGGGTGCCCTATCGCAAGCCTCCACTGAAAATCAGCAACTTGTTTTATTTCACAACCAGTCGCTTGCCTTCTTTTTCTTTATTTAAGGGCATCTGCCAAGACATCTGCCAAGGAGCGGCGGTGCCCAGCCCAGCTCGCCCCCGGACACCCTTGGGGTCAGGCAACAAGGCACCCCTCCGCAGCCCGTGCCACCGCGCTCTACGCCATTGACAGCCATCTGGCAAAGACCGTGCCACTTCTACAGCTCAGGCTCTTCATTCTTCATTAAATACACCTCTCCTTGGAAAAGCCATTTACTCTAGCAGGAACACCACGCACTTATTACTGGCGCAGACAGCAGCCCATAATGTTGACAAATGCTATAATGATTGGTAAAACACTTACTGGTACAGCAGGCTATGGGCTTAATTTCTAACACGCCGACAGCACACAGTGATAAATACTATATTTATTTGCACTCGAGCAGTAACAGCATGCACAAGTGGCCTGTCCGTGCCCAGGTAATGTCAGCTGTAGCTCGAGGATACTCCAGATCACACACCACCTTCCAATTCCTTGCATCTTTTGTCCCGGCCAAGCTTCAAAGGAGACAGCGGAAAAATCGCTTTCCCACGCAATACGCACGGCAAAGCCCAGGAGTGCAGATGGTGGGGAAGTCAAGCGAGTCGGAACACGTTTTTTTCCTATGACTACAATGATTCACCCCAGCCAGGACTGCTCAGGTGAGCGTGCTGCTTTTGAGGAGAGAAATTCCTTATTTTAAGGGAAGAGTTTCTGGCAGGACAGAGAGAAGCACGCTCGCTCCTCTGGCACAAACGGGAAAGGGTCCAACTCTGCAGCACCCGGCTGAAATCGGGAACTCAACCTCAGGCATCCAGCTGTGCAGGTGGACACCCTCAGCCAGGGTCAGCAACCGCTCCGTAACAAGCTGCTATCATGGCCTTTCCCCTCTTGTCCCAACATTTCAGGCTTGGCATAATCCTGACATGGAACAGGGGCTTGCCTGAGGTCTGAAAAAGACTTCTCTAGATTATACAAACAAAGTAATTTCTTATTTTGCTGTTGCCTATAATCTGATCACCACAGCAGTACAATCAAACTCATCCTGCTGGGTTTATCAAGACCACAGCCTACATATGGCCGGTGAAGTTACCCCTTCTCAGAGGCAAATACACGCTCCCCCGCTCAGCAGAGCACAGGAAGGGGAGGAGAGCCATGTCGTGGGAGATCCGTCCCTGCAGCCAACTCATCTCCTTCTGATGGGACGGGAGGGCTACTGCTCAGCAACACGGGGGGAAACCCACCTGGATTGATATTTTATGGATGCCTACATAGGTAGTTACAGAAAAAGCTATTTCAGATGAAGGTCCACAACTGGGTAAACCCTTAATATTTCTGTAAAGAAAAACAGATTTCCTCACGCAACACTGGCTCACAACAGAGAGCTATCTTTGCATGGGTAATTCATAACAGGTCTGCATTTCAACAGCAAGCAGCAAACAAATGATTCTGCCATTTTTCCCACAATGTTTTAACAGTAGGATAAATAAGTTCAGAGTATTTTTTAGGCTTTCTCAAGCTGCTTTCCACTATATCTGAGTGCGCACCCCAGGATGTTAGCATATATATAAAAAATATAAAATCAAAGAATCACAGAATATCTCAAGTTGGAAGGGACCCTTAAGGATCATATATAGTTAGCACTCGTGAATGTCTGCTTTCACATTTACAGCTAACTGAGACCGAACAGTATCCATCGCAAGCCATGTCAAGACTGAGAACCCAAGCCCTGGGAACTTGGCTACAGTCTTGAGCGTCCCTGCCAAAAAGGACCAGGAAACTGTTACGGATGACGAGAAGAACGGGGTGCACAGGGAAAGGCAGGCAGCCACTTCTTCACCTCCTCTCTACTTTTTCCTGGGTCAGTCTTGGAGTTCAGAGAAGCAGAAAATAACATCAGTAACCAAACACTATGAAAAGCCAGAGCCCAAGAGAAGCAGAGCTATGTTTCCCTGAAACGAGTGGATATTAGTTTTCTGACAGTTAAAATATTGTATTCTGCTTACTGACTGTCAGTAAATTTACAAATAGTTGGCAGCTTGGCTTATGACCAGGACCCAAAGGAATGTCGACTGTAGCAATTTAATGGCCTGTTCCTATCAGCAACAGCAGCAACGTTTAAAATACTGCTCATTGCTAGTGAATTTATCTTAAAAAAACCAACAGCAGAAGAGATGCTAGTTTTACATTTTTCACCCTGCTGAGGCCTCATATTAGATCATTACTCATTCCACACACCCCCAGCCGCTTCTCCAAAGCTTTGAATTTTGCTTCGTTCCAACTGCTAGGATTGCAAACGCAGTGATGAAAATAGACATCTTCTGGCTTTTTAACAAAAAGAAAAATCCCTCACTCCCTAACAAAGGCTTTATCCAGTGGTGATGAGTCAGCAATGCTGCTACACCAGAGACACTAAGACTGGACATTCTTCTTTGTGTTTCCAAATTTCTTGGTGCCAGAACAGAAAATACAGAGACAGATAAAAGGCTTGAGAGAGACCTGCGTTTTGAACACTTACAGGGCTTGCAATACTCCAGACTCATCTACCAGCCTTGTATCGCACAGCATGTTTTTCCTGCAAAAAATACTGCAGCTCCCATCCAAGAGATGGTAGCTTTGTGCCTCACACGTTCACACCATCTCCCTTTCTCATCCCCTTGTAAGTGGAGCAGCACAAGGACGAGCCCGAGCTCAGAGCTGTGCCAAAAGCTCTCTGCTGCCTGCAGCCAGAGATGGGCTGGCACGGTCGGGCTGCTCAGGGCCATGTTTTTCCATCAGCAGCCATGCAGGTGAGATGAGGCTCTCCCCCTGGATGGGCGTCATCCTGAAAATACTCACCGATAACACTGATGAACTGGATCATTTTAAAATGATATTTCCATCCTGTTCAAGCACGGCCAGTTAGCCGACAACAAAGACCTTTTGCCAGTACATGCTTTGCTCCAGCATCGTGATGCACCTCCACGAGGAGAGCGTCCCAATGGAACTGCACACTCCACCTACACGAAGCAGGACCCGGTGAAATGTTTCCTTTACAACAGTTCCCTCCATCTCAACCTGCTTACCCTGGATTTCTGAAAACTCAGCCCAGAAGACCGCATGGGACAGCTAAGATATGCAGTTCACTGCAAAGAAATCAATCTACAGAAAGGGCCACAGTTAGTTAAACTAATCAAGAGACCGCACAGGGTGAACTGAGTGCGGGGAAATGCATTAAAAAGGAAACTGTATCAAATTTTTTTTTTTTTTATCTAGGAATGCGAACCATTACTTTCCATGCAATTATATAGGAGACAAATCATAGCTCTGGCTAAAAATGTAAACATCTCTATAGGCAATAGGGGAGGAAAAGCAGGGTGTCCAAACTAAAAGGCTCTCATGCCATTAAATGTAATCACTAAGCAACTATTAGCCAGTCTGAAAAGAAGATGAAAGGATAATGGAGGGAGATATGGGCTGGCAATTACAGTGGAAGTGAAGTAAGTGAAATAGTCTGTATTTATTTTTGTTTTTATTAAACTTCCACTGATATTAATAGCCAGATTGTACCGAGGGGGAGGAAGGGAAAGAAAAAACCCCACACACCAGCAAACAACCACCACAACCAAAATGCTGGAATTCGTCTCAGGTTCCCCAGACAGTCCTTCCCCACAGTCGCGGAGACATGGAGAGGCTGGTGGCCACCCTGGCTCTGGACCATGGCTTGGCACATCAGGGCACGCAACTCGGGCAACTGAGTGGGAGCCCTTTCCTTCTACTAATATGGCCCTTGTGGGCCAGCTTATAAAAGGAGCAATAGCATCAGAAGAATTCCATAGCAATGGCAACAACAAAAACAAAACTTGCTTTTCATAGGTCTAGACTTTGAGGACACAGCCATCTCCGTGAGCAAAGCTCAAAGAAGTCAGCTGCTATCATTACCATCATTTCATAGACCGGGGAGCTGAACCACAGAAGTAGAACGACTCGCTGAGACCATCCTGGAGGCCAACGCCCGAGTCCCCCTCCCACCAGACCACCCTGCTTCCCCCACAGCTCCTCTCACAACAGAAGGATCCCTCAGGATTTTACACAACTGCTTCCCAGCCTCAAACACTTGCAAACATGATGTCAACAGTCCACTGACTTCAAGAAAAATATGCAAGATATCCTATCTTGCTGCCCCCAAGAAAACTGAGATAATGCTTGTTTTTACAGCACAACCTCACTGTATTTAAGAGTTAGCGTTACACAGCTGCATCCAAGATGAAATGTGCAGGACAGTTACGTGCTACAAAGCACTATTAGACAACTACTCGCAGCAGAAAGCGGAGCATCCGATGATGCTACAGCGCTCCTTTTCAATCTGCCTACTAAAAACCTGGAGGTATATCCGAGTCAACACCAATACTCTTCTCAGTAAGAACATCTCCAGAATTCACGGATAATGTGCCAGCTGACACCATTCTAGCTGTAAAGCACAGTAGGGTTCATTTTTAAAGTGTTATAAGGGAACCTGCTTCGGGAGAGCAAGGTGACTAGATGAGAAATATATATTTTAGAACATCTACTTTTCCGTACAAAAATAATCTATATTACATTTCAAAAATATCCCCGTTTGAAACATCTGGCGAGGGACCCAGAAGAGGTGTTTCCAGGAGCACTTCCTGAAGACCACAGTAGAGGACCGCTTGGCCTGATGCCTCAAAACACTAGTGCAATTTCTTGTCAGTGCCTCTAGATCAGCTGGAGGTGGCTCAACGGAGGTTCCCCTCCACCCCTGCCATGCTAGAAATCCCAGTACAAAGGGGGATTAGTACTAGGATAAAAATACATATCAAAAGACAAAGATGGTACTCTCCAGGACAAGGTTTGTCATCCCTCCTACATGCTGGTTACTGCCTAGGATGGCAAAAAAACAAATCCTTGACCACCCTCACAAAATCATACCACTCTTCTATATTTCCCCTTTCAAATAGCTATACAGAGGAGCCATCAAATAAAATAAACCAAGGAAAATGCTGGTGCCACTTGTAACTCTCTTCTGGCATCTGCTATTCTGAGCTGAATAGCAAATGACAGTTATAAAAAAAACCCAGAGTAATATTTGGATAAGCAAATGTATACTAGATAAAACGCTAGGAAGGCAGTACCTAAGGTTACACTGTCAGTATGGCATACACTCCGATGGCACGCTGTCAGCCCAGGACTCGGGAATCATATACATCTTTTCTGCAGCAGCATTAGCAAAAGCATACAGTCACTCAACTATATTACCCTGTAAAGGATATTGCTTTCCCATTAAAATCTCTGTTGCTTGTCCAGGGCACAACAAACACACACAGAAAATGAAGACATCTGCAGATGATGATTGAAAGACCTGGATAAAACTTGGGGGAAGAGTAAAATTGGATTTTTATCACTCAGCAATCTGAACTCTGTTACAGACCTTTTATTAATGGCACAGAAATGGATTTTGTTTGGATGCATCATGTTCTTAGACAGTACACGTTAAAGCTTTAAGCAGAAATAAAATGACCTGGTAATGTCATGACTGCATTGCTTCATAAAGCAATGTAACAGGGCAACCCGGCAGCCAAGCCGCTTCGCATCACAGCGACCACCACATACCCACACGGGGACACGCATCGCTTCGGACAACCGCAACTCGGATGCCGAGATCTCTTCTCTCTGCAGCCCCCGCCGCCCAGCATCAGTCTTCTTCATTAACGCCTAGTGCCCCTTCTTAGGAGGCCTGACCAGCACCTAGAAAATGTATTTTCATTTTCCTCCTGGAGTAGATATCATGCCAGTTGGAAAAAGATATTTTATTTTATTATCAGGTTAAAGAGGAAAGAAAAAGCAGGAAGAAAAAAGGTAGATCCCCAGTGAAGCACTCCAAAAGATGAACCTAGTTATTCTGTTACATTTGACAGTTGTTAGAATTCACAACAGCACATACAGTAATAAACACATTTACTTTGCAACCAGGCAGAAATAGGTTTAAGTAATAAGTCCTGACTCAGAATTCACACATCATTTGCAAGTAAAAGGACCAGACCTTAATTCTTGTGCACTGCAACCTTCAGATTCCACTGAAAATCACAATTTTAGAAGTAATCTCAGAAGTAAGAGAACTTGCTACTGTTTCAGCCAGGCAGGAAACAGAGTAGGAGCTTAACTGCTAAATAAATGATTCTTTGCAACAATTAGAAATGAAATTAAGTCTTTCTGGAATCCCACTGCAGCCCTGGCAACATGCCCCAGGCTCCACTGCCAGCTGAACTGCACACTGCAAGCCAGATTTACCAGAATAAAACCTGATCGGGTGCAGAATTAGGAGTATACTCCAAATAACTGAGAGCTTTTTTGAGCCTTCATATGAACGTTACAGTCATATGCATTTTGCAGCCATCAGTTTGGGCATGACTAATTCCATTTTCTTTTAATGACCTATTGAGGGGGGCTTTTTCTCGGAGCAGCAGTCAGTGGAAATAAAGAATGACCTCCTTTCACAAGATCAGAGACGTATTTACATATAAACAGCTGAAGAGAACTGGACTCAACAGTCTGCAGATGTCCATGATATAATAAGAACAAATAAAAAGCTTATGACACTGTAATTCTGCGCCACCAAAAACATAAATCCTGCTGGAAGCGTTGGAGTCAGATGGCCTTGGAAATCACTCACAGGTTCTAAATTTCCTGGCAATGGACTGCAGGGCTGGTATTAAAACACAAAAACCTCCTGCCAAACAAATGCTGAGGCAGTAAGTAGCGACAGTAAAGCACAGGCAGACAGGCCGTCGAATCCCCTGGTCGAGCAAATTGGTATCTTGAAGACAGGGCGCGGAGCCGTTTGCTGGACCCGATCAAGCAACGGCAGCAGACGGCCAGCGCTGGAGGCACCCTGTGGCACCCTTCTGCCCCATCCCCGCTCCCTCCGGCGGGCAGCGCCGCTCCGCCTGGGAACGGGAGGCGTTCTACGTTCAGTGGAGCAGGTTGAGACATGTTGAGTTCCATCAACGCCGAGTTGGAAGAAGGGGCTGGGGCAGGGAAAAACACACCTAAATATCACGTCATTGATGAAAAACAACACACAGTAAGTCCCCGTGTAAATAACCAACTCTGGGCATTTATTTTTTTTAATCTATCTATGTCTAATCACCTCATCCCTAAAAACCATGACTAAGTTATCACTCCCTCACCCAACTATATGTGCCCTCTCAACACTTTTAATAGCAAAGTAATATAGATTGGACCAAACACGGCACTTCCATTAAGCCACAATATACCAAGTATCACTCCATGAGCCTTCAGCATTCATCGGCAGGTGCTTCCCACGTGAACTACAGCTACACCATCATTTAGCCAGCAATTACTTTCAAAACAGGCTACAGCACAAAAATCTGTGATTAAGTAAATGCTAATACAAAGAAACAATAACCCTTAGTCTGAATCCAATGACTAATACAGAAGCACACCTAGAAAAGTATTTTCTTAAGCACATTCTCAGTAATCCTCCAAAATGTGTACAATATCCCTAAATTGAAGGACAAAATGGTTTATAACACTTCCCAGCGTTACTCAGCTGTAAAATGGGGGATTCATTTTAGAAGCAGAACAAGATGAAATTCCAACAGAGTGGTTATTAAAACCTGAAAGCCTCTAAGTTTTTCTCCTCTTAAGTGAGCATGTATGTGCTTTCTTTTTTGTTGAATGCATTTAACAAAAAGTCCATTTAGTCTTTAAAAAAAAAAAATTCCTCACCACTGACACTTTTCCTTAAAAAAAAAAAAAATCAAATATACTGTCCTGAATTATTTCAGTTTAGGGTCTTTTTTTTGCCACAGGGTGAGGGGAGCACTTTTTTCTGTGAAATCTTTTCTGCGGAGACATTGCAGTCTCGGGGGATCTGATCTCCTCTCTCACCAGCTAAGCCAAGTTAGCTTTGGCGAACACACACAGAAGCGTCAACCAAGAAGCGCTCATTAAATCACACAAGGTGACACTAAGCCGGGACCAGAACAATGACTCAATATGGCACCACAGTCATTCAGAGAAATTAAAGACATCTTACACATCCAGGTCTAATTTTTAACCAGTATTTATAGGTAACAGATTAATATAGATTTATAGTCTCAAGGGAATCTAAGATGATCTATTCCCATCTCCCCGTGTAACACAGGCCACATCGTATCAATCAGTCCCTCCTCGGCTTCTGCTTTAACTAGAGTATTTCCCTATACATCAATCCTTGGTTTAACGCCTTCCACAACAGCAAACCCACTGGGTAACACTTGATAAATTGCTTCAGTGGTTAATTATCCACCCTGTTAAAAAAGTGTATTCTATTTCCTGATAACGTGTTACTTGTAAAATTACAACATAGCTTTAACAAAATGGCCTTTTTTAATCTGTAGCTATTGAAGAACGGACCTATAAGAACATAATCTCCCATTTTTATATACTTGAAGAAAAAGGACATAAAAGAAGGTACTACTGTATAGAAAAGATAAGGAAGAGAGGTTTCAAAAAGACTTCACAGAAGAGAAGATAGCAACACATCCCACATCACTCGCCCAGATGTACCAGTTGTCTGTGAGAGTATTTTAATATACTGCATCAAAGTCACCTTAGTTCAGCAAACAGTTAACAGAAATGCTAAGTCCATGGATAATGAACCCTGAGCACAAGAATTAAGACCTCTGCAATGCTCTTGGCCTTTAAAAAACAGCCTCCAGTTGGGACAACAACGCATGGGCAACAAACATGCTTCTCCTTGTGAGGAATGGGTCCTTCCTGCCAGGGCAACAAGACCACCCTGGATACAGATCTTCATCTGCTCTGAGAACTTTCATGGCCACCTTCATGTCTAAGCAAACCCCTAGGGAAGGGGGTTATCAGGGCTTTCTTCCCCCTGTACGTGCTCATGCTGTTCGACATGAGCAGCCCATGGTGCAACCTGGCATGCACCGAAGCGCGGTTAAAGTGCTCTGGTAACGGCGGGGTAACTGCTTCCAGGCCCCTTAGCCGAAAAACCCATTTGCTAGGAGATACATATTCACGAAAACCATCTATTGCAACCATGCAGGTAGCAAAGTCGTACGTAAAGAAGTTCATGTTATGTATTAAAAAAACCCTCCTTTGCAGAAGGCCTTATTCAAAGGCCACTGAAAGAGCTCCGCTTCACCATTAATAGTTCAGCTGCCCAGCCCCACCCTGCCTGGGTGAAGTAGGGATGAATTTTGCCAAACTTACAGTCTAATGGTTCATATCAAATCAAGTTGAACTAATGAGGCAACATTTAGTGTCACGAAAGCAAGTATGGAATGTCTCTGTTTTGGCTTCTCTTACAAAGCATCTCAGTGAGCAAAGACTTAAGTGCATTTTTCTGCCTGTGTCAAATATCTGAAGACATAAAACAAGCGACGCATGTATAAGCTTCTTCTGACGATAGAAAAAACACACATCATACTTAACCTTGGCAAATAAAAATGTTTGGGCCTAAGCCAGCATTTTGAAGACTTTCAGGATCAAACTCTTTAGTGCAGTTCCTAGGTCATTTATAATAAAAAAAAAAGAGAGAAGAAGAAAGAGGGGAAGCCTTTACTATTTTAAACAATTCTCTACTGATCACCCTGCAACATGCAACAGCCCGCATCCCTGCCGCAACCATTACTTCTCAACAGCAGCAATGCAAGCTTCAGTCTAGGCTTCTTTTTTAAAAAAAAAAAAAAGGTGAGGTCTCAGACACCACCTCTGTCACTAGCCTGAGCCAAATCCCTCAGGAGGTTGAGACCAGCCTGGAGGAGGCGAGCTGTCCGACTCCAGAGGTGATGGCACGCCGCCTCGCGGCATTTAAGAAAAAAAAGCTTCCTGCAGCTCACCCGCTCCCTGCCGTGGGCCACAAGACGACACAAGTCCTGGCCAAGAAGCATCCATGTCCGAGACACACAGCACCACAGTGCTCCCGTGACCACAGGGTTCGCGGCAAGCAACATACCAACCTGGGACTTGGAGACCATGCCAGAAACAAAGCTTTTCATGATTCCCAAGGCACAGGTTGGGAGTTAACAGCATTGATTTTGGCCATGCAGTTTGGAAGACCTCAGCTGGTTGGAGATGACCTGGAAACATGGGCTATTCCAAACGAAAATCCCACAGCCACACTTTTTGCAAGTGAGGAAAAGACACTTAAGCAGCTCATCAATGGCAGCTGATGGACAGGATTAACAAATAAATTAAAGGCGGCAAGGGGGGTGTATACACACTTCAGGGCTGATAATTTCAACTACTGCTGCTGTTTAGGCTTAAGTAAAGGATCCCCTTTCCTTCACCATCTCCTCCCATTTACAGTCCAAACTACTGTTGATTACCATATTTAAATGTATTTACTAAGACTGGCTTTGTAAGAACGTTCATGTCTTGCAGGCTCTGCTCCACCTGACTGCACGGCATCCCGGCGATGCCACGTTCCTGATTACACAATACTTGGGCAAAGACATGCTGTGTCCCCCAAAACAGATATGCAGACTTCTGCCCTGTCACTCTGGACACCAGCCAGAAGCAGCACTGGTGAAAGCAGAGAGCTCTCCTCAGAGCCACCTTTCCCACCCAGCCTCACAGCATTTGACAAAATGGACAATAATATCTCTTTGGTAGCAAAGAAAATAAAAATATTGTATTTTTTTTTAGGAATGATTTATACATAGCAAAAACCCTAATGGAGCAAAAGGTGTTACAGCTCAGGGGTGGCTCAGAGCTTCTCCACAGTTTTAAAGATACAAATATTCTGTCACTTATCAAAAGTCCCCCTGAGAAGCAAGTTCGCCTCTCTAAAAACCTTTGTCTTCAAAGCTTCGTATTATTTTTAAACCCTAACAAAGAATCCAGGCGTGATGAATGCTCTCTCAAGCCGGAATCCCTCTGATTATTACCAAAGGAATTGCTTAATATAAGCTCATCGCAATTGTAAAATGCCAAGCGTGCAGTTAATATGCTGATACCAAATGCTGCGTAATATGGCTGGTGAACGTCCCAAACCGTCTGCCAACTTACTCATGGTGTGAATATGAAAAAAAAAAACACACCCAAAGTTTGCTACACAGCTTTAAGCTGTCAACGGATTTTATCCTAAATAGTTTTTAAACCAAACCAAACAAAACGCACAGCCAGCTGCGCTCCACTCCAGGTTTACTGGCAGCCAATTAATGTTTTACTAATTCCGGAAAGAACGAACTCGCTCCCGATTGCTGTTCGGTTGCAAGGCTGTATAACACTCTGCATTGCTTTCAAGCGGGCGTCCCTCCCGAGCCCCGGGCAGGGATGCCGCAGCAGGCGAGGAGGAGGATGCTGAGGAGCTCAGCACTTCCACCGCCGCCGCCCCGGGAGCGCGGTGCGTCCGTTCAAAGGTCAAGTGTATCGATCAGGCGCCGGGGTGCGGAGGCGGCCAGAAACCGCGAGCTCGCTCTGGTGCCCGTTGCAAATTAGTCCGCAGAAAGCAAGCGGGGTAAAAGGTTAATGAAATACAAGCCGAGGAAAGAAAACAAGGACACAGATGACTGTGCCACGAGGCCCTGGGGCTGGCTACGCTGGCTGGAGCCCTTTCCCCAGAGAACGGGCTGCAGAGACCTTGCCGGAGGTACGAGAGCAGAGCGACACACGGCTGTTTCTGCCTCCCACGGAGCGGGGGTTAACGTGCCCTCGCAGGCACCAGCACCCAAAATTCCCACACGGGAACAGAACCCCCACTGTACTCCCTTCTGTCCTCCACCTCAGGAGGGGCTGGAGGGTTTGCAAGGAAAGAAACAGACCCAGAAACTGGGAAGGAAAGCTTACACGGCGTAATTTGGGTTTTCCTTGAAAGAAGCAGCGAAGCCACCGGTGTGGTGAGAGCAGAGACCTCAGAGGAGGAGCCCCGAGCACCGCGGTAGCCCCCAGCCGGGCTGCACTTGCCCACAAGCCTGAAACTTAGACCTGGAAACCCTAACCCAATGTCTCGGCTTCAAAAGACTTCGCTCCCATCCCAGACTGATGGGACACTCCAAGTTAGCACCTTCGTTTGGTGCCCCACGTATGGGCATCTTCATTGTCAGATCCCTTGCCATGCTTTATTCTGTGGCAGGCAATACACCGTTCAGGCTTGAAATCAAAATTAATAGTGTGAGGTTTTGCAAGGGTGGGGTTTTGCAAGGGGGGGGGGGGGTGTGTGTCTTAAAAAGACAGTTAATTTTTCTTGTGCACAAACTTTCTTGTGCCACATTTATGCCACCACTATCGATTTCCGTGAAGGACCAGTATTTACAAGAAACAGATCGACACCCGCTGGGTTGCAGATATAACAATTAGAACTATAAAATGAGGGGGATTTTTTTAATCCATGGGTTTGAATAAGCTCCTGGCTTGATTTCAGTGAATACAGATTCCAGATCTAAAAGCAACTCTTTCTGGTGTTACCTAATCAGGGTATCCTAAAATACACAAAGAAATTAGGATGGGGGAAGAAAAAAAAACAAAACAACCAAACAAGCCAAAACACCAAAACCATACATTGGAGAATTTCCCTATTTCACTAATTTACTCACAAAGTGCCAGAAACACATACACAATCAAGGATATTCCCACTGTACTGGGAGAACCATAAACCCAAGAATACCTATGCACTGCATAAACTGCTATCAGACCAGTCACACGTGGTGGGTAGAAAAATGATCTGATATTTGGAATCATTTTTACAACTGGCACACTAAGGCGAAAGACTTAGGAAAATATGAATGCAATGCAAGACTAAACCAAACAAAAAGCCTCACATAATTCACAGCAAATACTCTGCCAGCACTTCACCAGGTGAATGAAATCAGCAACCTGACAATTAGCAAAAGGAATAAATCCCCATAAAAAGCAAGTAGAAAGGAATTTTCAAGTGCATGAATACAAGAAAAAACAACTTGGCTTCATACTTGCTGTTGTTACCAATGCAATATGTTTACCCATTTCTCTATGGCATATGAAACAACTCGGTATGAAAACAAATCACTGAAAGTCTTGGCAGATTAGTAAACGTCAGATCAAATTAGACCTTCTCCTAGACTATTGCAGGGGCTGTACAAATTTATCAGAGTCTCACAGATTCTTTGCTCTTTTGACATGAATAGGTCAGAACAGCCCAGAGACAACAGGCAGCGAGATCAGAAAACTAAAACCGTGCAATTTTGAAAGGCCATTCATTGTTGGGCTTTGTTTTACCGTTAACCTCATTCACAGAGAAATAGTGTTGGAGATGGAGAATGCCACAGGAGATAGCAAGCAGCAAGGAAAAGCAGCTTTCTCTTCTCAAAGACTCTCCCTGGAACAGCACAGGGCTAAGAGGAGCCGGCCAGCCCTCGTCCTGGACCTGAAAACCTCCACTGTGATGCGCGAACATAGCGGGGAGGCTGCGGAAACTAGAGATTACCAAGCATTATACAACAGGGACGCATCCCTGGAGCTTTGCTGTCAGAAGACCCTACACAGAGAAGGTAAAGCCTCTGGGCTCCAGCAGCATTACTTCAGGGGAGAAAGAAGGCGAGGAAGGAGAGGATCCGCGTTACGAAGGACATAACTAGGATGGATGAACGAGACAGCCCCAAGTTTCCGCTGCGCTGGCTCTCCCAGGAAAGCCACGTCGACACTGCGGCAGCAGAACAGCCGAGCACCCCGACCGCGGCCCCGTGGCCATCTCCAGCACGTGTAGGTGTAGGCAATAAAGGAGGACAAGTTAAGGCTGAGTTAGGCTTAAGGTATTTAAGCCTATGCTTAGCTCTGGGAACCACAAATCCTCCCAGTTTCATGGTCCTACTCAGTGCCCGCGGCCAGGCTAGTACGTACCTCTGCTCCTGCACCAAGCGGCAGGAGGCCTTGAACTTGGGAATTCACCAAACGCACGTCCAGAGCGATCCCTGCTGGGACGCTCTGTGCCGCGAGAGCCCTTCAAATACAACGTGATGTAAACGGAGGAAGTCGGTATCGGGCATTAACGACTCCCAATTACATAAAGTGCTTCTTAAAATCATGGTACAACTAGTTCCAAAAAACACGGAAGTATCCGACAACTTGAATTCTCGTTAAAAAGATACAATTATAAACAAGAATCTAGTTACTTGCAACATATACCAGAGCACACACTGTTTATAAAAACAATTGTTAGGTTTCTGTAAGGCAGGATCATCTTGTGCTTTTTATTTAAGGAACACAATGGTAAAGAACACAGACCCATTACAGCACGGAAAGCAGCCGTGCTTGGAGGGTTACCTCGCCTTTTCAAAGGGAAATCAGGAGCACAATAATGTTTTATTGTTATTCTTTCAAAAGACACAAGTGAACAACATATTGCTTTAAAACAATTTCTTGTAAACAACTTTAATAGTAAAAGCAAACAATACCTTAAGAAATAAAAGGAATTTATAACCTGAAAGATCAAGTTATTTTTTGGGCTTGTTGATGTGAAATAGAATAAACTACTCTAATTTGTTTGAGCTCAAATCATTTAGGAACTATAACCACAATGATCTATAAGTAAAGATCACAGCAAGGAAACAGAGCTGTAACATATAAAATATTTAGGATTTCACTGCAGCAAAGAACACACACAACTTCTTAGCTACATGGGGAGAGGGTTATAGGCACTGCCCTTTCCGGCAGCCACCTAACTAACAACCACCAGGGTAACAATTTTACAAGTTTCAGAAAAACAAGAAATTAAAGAGGATTTTTTTTAAAGAAAAAAGTTACCCAACAGCCTTCTCTCTCTCTTTTTTTTTTTAAGACTTGCAGCTTGTCAACTTAATTTCAAAAAAATATAAGCTGGAGCCAAAGCTGACACTGGCACTGAGGGCGCAGACACGTGCCACAAGCCAGGCTGTCCGATGGGCAACCCTGCCCTGCCAGCCAGCAGACCAGGAACTTAATTAGAAAGAAACGAAATCAACCCGAGCTCTCAAGATGGCTCCGAAGGATGGGCTCAGGAGAGGGAGCGAACAAAGAGGCGCTGCAGCGAGCGCGGCGGCCGCCCGAGGGGTGCACCTTGAGAAACTCCTTTCAGGCTCTTACTCAAGCCTCTTGCTCGTGTCTTAGGGAGAAGGAAAAACCTGCCCTGGGATGCAGTTACGCCGCTCGAGCCCGTGCTCAGCGCTCCTTACCTGCCTCCTCCTCTCACCCCCTCGCTCCGTTTTGGGATCCCCGGACGGACAGGCAGACACAAGCTGCTGGCGGGGGGTGTGATCGCAGGCGCTCCTCTGCTTCATACCTGGGCACGGGACACTGAGCATGCTCCCGGTTCCTCCCCGGCCAGGTGTTAGGGGAAGGAAAAAAAAAAAAAAAGAAAAAAAAGCTTCTCCTAAAGCAGATTAGAGAGGTCCCAGCAGTGGATGAGCTTTACCCTGGATCCATTTCAAAGCATCTCCACTCAAAAGGGGATACAGCAGCAAGCAAATTGCACACAGCCGTAGCCTGTTTTAGCAACTGACTCTAAATCAACCCATACACACAAAAAGTCCTTTGGAGGAAAACACAGGAGATCTGAGACCCATTTCAGGTGCAAAACACACCTGCGTGTTTGGTTGTGCCTCGGTTTCCCATCTATAAGGAGCAGCTGTGAAGACCTGGCTTATTCCCTCTCTCGCTTGCCTTGCCTGTAGCCCCTTCGGGTAAGACACAGCCTTTTACAAGGCATTTTTACAATACCTAAGACAACAGGGCCTTGACCTCTATTATAGCTGCTAAATAGTATCACGTTGCTTGCATCACTGTAAACCCAGAACTTAGGCAAATAAGGAACAGCTCCCAAGTGACTGTCAAAAAAAAGTCTCCTCCAGTATCCAAACAGCGCTGGCAATATAATCAAAGCTGCTGGAGCCGAGACGTGAAATCTTATAGATCGGAAAGGGAAATGGGGAGAAGGATGAAAACGGCAGGCTGCTTTCCCGCAGCTGTAAGCGCACATTTGGTTCAGGGACTGCCGCTTCCCCAGAGTTGAAGGTTGCCAGAAATCTTGCACCAGAATCCGATCCAATTTCCATATAGCTTCCTTATGTCGCCCACGCTCCAGCACGAAAACCCACGCTTGGCCGGAGAGCGGCTGCTCTCCCAGTCGGAGGGCTCGCTCTGCCCACTTCACGGCGGGATCCCCACGACACGTCTATGTCGCACCTCAGGTGAAAATCCTGAATCAGCCAACTTCTTATAAACATACTATTTATGCAAGACACTGGTGCCAGTCTGGCCAGACAGCTGGGACGGGGACCAAGGCTCCGGCAGGTGCCTGCACGGCGGCTGGCATCCCCGCCGGCTGGCTGGGGCAGAGCTGGCGCACTGAACTTGCACGTCCAGCTACAGAAATACCTGCTTTTAGCATATCTGCTTTATAAATGATGCCATTTCCCCAGGTCTTCCCAATCTGAAAATACGCCCTTTCAACTGAGCTGAAGACCAGTGTTACCAGTACCCAGCCTCGGGGCCCCTGGCAGACGCCATCAGCACAAGCACAGGTGACACAGGCGGTCCTGTCCTCTCCTTTCGTCAGGTCTCCCCTGCTGCTCACAAGAGCTGCGGTATCACACTGGTTCCTTTTACTCTGAAATTTAGCACAGGTTAAGCTGCCCAAGGAGCAAACTGGGCAACAGCAGGATGGCCCGGAGGCTGACGGAGCTGAGCAGCGGAGGTGAGGGCCACCCCTAAGCAGAAGCCGCACAC
>NW_010552625.1:47034-47517 GCF_000687285.1 Phaethon lepturus
CCGGGGCCCTGCTGGGCAGCAATGGGGATGGACCATCTGGTGGGACCAGGCAGCCTCAGCCACACCACAGAGCAGGAAGGGGTCGATGTCCAGCACTCAAGAAACACAAAATTCAAAGACATTCAATTGAAATTGGGTCTTTCCTTACAAAGGCCCAGCAAAGTAGCCCAAGAGGACATGCCAGTCTCCACCAGAATGGCTTTGGTCTCCTTACTGGTCTATACTGGATGGAAAGGCCAACGCACCCCATGTGTGTGGACTCGAGACCCCTGCGCTTGATAAAGTGAGAGCCGTCCTTTGGAGTACACCTCTTGCCGGCCTGAGAGTAAAAGAGTAAAACTCTCTTAAAAGAGACTCTTAAGAGTAAAAAAAGAGAATAGAGCCAACCTGTCTTTACCATCACACGGTGATATGGTTGAGGCCCTTTATAAGCTCGTGTTTTCCATGGCTTGTAGCTTTCTCAAAAAGCGAAACCGCGGCACC
>NW_010552626.1:0-4888 GCF_000687285.1 Phaethon lepturus
CCCCGTGGCTGCTCCAGTCCCCTCTCCCGGAATGCAGTGCTGCGCTGGATGTTGCCCCAGCTGGGCCACTCGCCATGGGGTGTCCGCACAGGTGGTCTACCTGGCAGGAAGTAAAACTGGATAAAATGAACATCCACCTGCAAGATTTCCAGGGTATTGTCAAGAAAACTGGTGACAGAAGCAGACACCTTTGCAGCTGAATAGCGTAGAGGCATTGCAGTGATATGAAAGATTATCCCAGTCTTGAAGACAACGTGCTACACCTTTCTCACATTAATCTTCAGGCCTATAATGATACCAGTGGAAAGAAAGTAATTGCACTTGACATTAATGGCAGAGGGCAGCATTAAACTTTGTGTACATAGAAAGTCCTTTGGTGACTTGCAGCCCCAGAGTTTTCATTAAAAATAGTATAAACAAAAGCACGGATCAGATGAGTAGATGTGAAGGGAACACAGAAGGAAAACACATCTAAAGGACGAGTTGTTTACACAACTCCTGTATGGGAATGAATGGAAGCTTCATAAAGGAGATCTAAAGTGTTCCAAGGACTCATGCTTTTCCTTCAGAATCTGTACATAAAGTAGACTGGAAGTAGTAGACTGACAAAAGGATTGGAACTACGTTTGAGGCATTTTTGAGTGAGTTATTGTCCCAGGTTATGTGGCCAAATATAAAGTGCAAGACAATACAATTTTAAGTGTTCCTTTGCTGGCAGAATTTTAGTTTATATCTTCCAAGTCTTCTTTTCTCCTGGATGTCTTCAAATCACAAATGTCTATCCATTTTCTGTAATAATTCAGAACATGACATATTTATTATTTACCTGCTCTTAATCAAGTTACACAGTACATACAACCGAGGTCAATCATCTCTACAGACACTAAAATTGGTATTTCAGGTAAATATTGACACCATCACATAAATACCAATGTTTGATAATTTTCTGGGTAAACAACAAGATGTGAGTAATGGGAAAACTGGCCACTCCTTAAAAAGGAGGAAGAGAGAAAGCTATAATTTTTTTTGTGCTAAGAGTATACTGCAAAAATGACTTTATCAGGGTCAAGGGGGCAGAAATGGAAAGTAAAAACCTTAGGAAGAAACATAATAGGCTTCATCTAGGGCTTTGTTGCTTAATGGTCACACATTCTCATGAGGCTTATTGGTTATTACAATTGTTGTTTAGAGTAAATTAATTTCTTCTAGATTAAAAAAATCTTAATCCTCACATAAATAAAAGCCTTATCATCATCTGAGCAGTTTTCCTAGCAGCTGTGCATCTTCAAGAAATTGCTAAATACTGCAAAGTGAAGGTGTGAATGATTTAATGTTAACATTTTTGTGGCACAGTATATAGTGCAGGGAATAGATTGCACAGGAAGCACTGCGGGACAGCCCGTCCCAGGGATGGTGCTGCCAGGGAGGGCAACCGCCACGCTGGCTGGGGGAACCCATCACCACTGCAAAATGAAACGCATGCTGAACTGGTTACTTGCAGCTAGCCAGATGCTGGCTGAGCCTTCTGGCAAGTGGTGAAATATTGTTAGGTGCTGCAGCTACTAATTGAGTTTTATCCTTATTATGAGCAGACAGAAGCCATCTTTAGAGCAATCATGTTATGCTGACTGAACATAAATTCAATTAAAAATTATAGTGAGGACAAGAAGACCTCCCCTTTACTTCAGAAGGAAACACACATGTCAAATCTGACTTTGAATACCATTGCAGTGAACAGGGTAAATATGCTTGGACAGACACTAAGATATTACAGTATTTTTTAAGTGCTTTGTTGTTCCCTGAAGCCTTTGCCCAATTTCTCAATGTTTATGTTCCCGTTCTCTTCTCTTCTCTTTTTTTAATTCTTCACCGACTGGGAACTTGAGTGCTTGAAACAGCAAAATTCATGTTTATTGTGCTTTGGAGCAACTCCCAAATTCTCCAGTATTTATTGTAACTTGATTTTCGTCCTGCCTCTCCCACTCAGCTTTCAGTGCCTGCCCCACCACCTCATGCTGTACTTCGGCATTGCCTTACTGCTGTTGGCTTTCCTTTGTTCGGTGTCACTTTGCCTCCGGTCTGCACCTCCTGAGACATACCTTCTTACCAATCTTAAAGTAATTAATTAGGATTAAATTAAATTAATTAAAGGATTGCTCTCCAGTAAGCCTCTGTGATGGACAATCAGCTTTTTCCCCACGATTTTAGCTTTAATTCTTACCATTTCCAATTACAGTTCAGTTTACCTGCCCATTTATGTGTCCATTTGTATACTTACCTCTCCCATCCACCACCCAAAGGAAGATACATACACTGGCTTTGCTTCCTGCTAAACTATCACACTTTGAAATTGGCTGGAATAGAAGTCCACCGTTGGAATGAAAACTTAGAAAAATTGCAATTCATAGCAGACACAGAGCTAAGTTTGCCAGCTTGCTTAGTATCGTTCTCATGCCAGCTCTGCACTCAGAAAGTGTTATGCGTTGGAGAAGTTTTGCACTGGATAAAATGTGTAACAGAGGATAGTCACGACAGTACCCCTGAAATGGAAGTCAGATGTGAAATTGTTGTGTTGAAAGACACACTGCCTCACCATGATTTATTTTTATATTTATCCTTCTTTTCTGTAGCATGTCAGTGTGAATCTGACATGCTTTTTTACTTATTTCTGCATCTTTTATGTCTTATTTCAGGTATGAGTTAACAAAACTAGAACCAACCTATTTGAACAAACCAAAGCACATCTTAACAAAACTAGAACCAAGACGTTTTTGGAAATGCACCATGTTGCCCACTGGGGGCACAATGTGACCCATCGTTTGTTCCACAGTATGGTATTGTATGACGCTCTAATGCCATGCCTCTGTCTTCGCTTGGTTTTCGTACATCGGTTTTCTTTGCCAGATAAGCAGCTACTTGCAATCAACATTGCAGTTCCTGTGGTTAATTACTTCACACAACTCTCTCTAACACAGCATGACTTCTCAGTAGGCTTGTTTCTTCAAAGGATAATCTCATAGGAGGTGGTCTGGATACAGGATTACTCACAGAAGGACAATCTCATTAATAGCTTCCCCTCCTGAGATAGATACATTTATGTATTTTTGGCAACTCTTCATTGTTATTGGTAATGTAATTCCACTAGAGACAATGTTTACCAGAAGTTCTTGTAAGACAAGCACAGAAACTCCATTTTGCTTGATTTCCCAATGTGTTTTTTACACATGAAGATTACAAACTAGCATAGGTTCAAATCTAAAGTATCATCTCTTCTTAAAGCAAGACAATGTGGAAATGGTAAAGCATCCTCTTACTTTGAGCTTAACAATAAACATAGTGAATGTCCTACCTGGCTCTGGTCATTAGGCTTGACTAATATTTAAAGTTGAGACTTAAATACCTTAGACCATCCTAGACCAAACAGCTCTAACAAATGGTTCAGTTTTCAAAGGGCAGACTTTAGGTTTTTTGCTGCTTATCTTAAGTAGACATTTCAAATAAGTAAGTAAGTGCTAAAAAACTTTTCAAATCCCTATAAACAGTAGCAAAGTAACGGCAATCACTCTTCCAGTTGGGATTTGCACCAATTCCTTGTACAACATTTCTCCCCCTTTTCTGCAACCCTCTCAGTTGAAATATTCTGAAATTAATCTGTCAGGCACCCAGATTAACCCCCTCTGCCGAGCACAGGAGCCTTTGCTGGGCAGGGTATATCACTCGGGTTGACTGCAGCTGCTTTGGCCCCTCACCCCGAGAAGTGCTCTAGGGCTCGAGCAGCTCACATGGGAGGGTAACCACAAGTTCTTCCTTAAACCCCCCCAGGGTGTAACAGAGACCTTTCCCCTTCCAGCCCTGGCCCAGCACTCTCTGCTGCTATTGCATGCTTTAGTCTTCCTGTGCAGTATCCAGCATCCTGCCCGCTGTTAAGCACCCTGTGCTGTCAGTGCGCTTCACGCAATTAGTGTGAAAAGATACTAATTGTAAACATAATTTTCAGCCTGGAGGTCCTACCATGTTTTCAGGAGGAACCAAATTACTTTTAGCAGGAACCAACAACTGCTGACTGCTGCCAGGCAGTTCCTCTGGCAGATTTCTCATTCAAACTTCTCTGGGTTTGCTCCACATCTTTTGTTTTTATTCTAGCAGATGTATCGGCATTGAGTGGAAAAATGTTTTTTGGTGCTGCTGTGTAGCTAGGGTAACAGTACTACATTTCATGGTGAACCTACTACACTCCCTAAAATGACACATGCTTAGGTATTGGCAGAAGGCTTGTTTGAAATTGCACAACACAGTGCTTCGTGCTGATGTTCTCCATAGTCGGCTCAAGCAGGTTCCAGCATCTGAGAATACCCTTTGCTGCTACTCCTCTGTAGTAGCTACACAGCTGCATTCAGCACATTATACTACTACAAAGTCAACAGGTGAAACCGTGATCCTAATGAATCAGCTACAGCTTTCCCCCAGTTTATATTCCTTTTTTGTCAACTGGTATCATTTATCTGGCTTTTTTCCCTCCCAGTCCTACCTGGGAGAAGCATATTGATTACCTCTGACACCTCCTGCAGCAAAGTTTGTGTAGGGAATGTCACATGGGTTATTTCCATTCCCTTTGCTTGCCAAAACCTTGGCTTTGCATGCCACAAACTTCAGTAATATCCCTGACTCCTCAGAATAAACTTCCCATGGTAAAGGAGACGTGGGCTGCTGGATATCTGAGGGACAGAAAAATCAGTCCCAGTTTCACACTGCTTCTTGTATTGGGCAGGTTAGACGTGAGGCAGATGCTGGGCTGGGCCAACAGAAGCACAGCCAGGGAAGTTGGATGGAAGCGATTTCCTCAGCCGCAGGGATAACCAGTGGGGGGTCAGCCGGAAGACAGAGCCCA
>NW_010552626.1:4919-11022 GCF_000687285.1 Phaethon lepturus
AGAGCCAGGCTCTTCACAATGCTGTATGGCAGGAGGATGAGAGATGGTGAAAGAGCAGTGGTTCAATCTAGATACAAGGAAAACATTTTTCACTCAGAGGAGAAACAACTCCTGCAACAGGGACTCACAAACATGGTGGATCCTCCACCCTTGGAGGCTTCAAGACTCAACTGAACAGAGCCCTGAACAGCCTGGTCTGACTCCAGTGTTGATCCCGCTTTGAGCAGGAGCTGCCCTGGACGACCTCCAAGATTCCTTCAAACCTGACTGAAGCATCTATGATTCATACCAATTTCACAGCAGAAGTCACATCAGATCTAAGGTCAAGCATACAATCATTATTTGGTCAACAGATAAACTCATATGGATAGTTTTATATGGATAGCATCTATCTTGGTTTTAATTATTCTCTATTCTAAAATTGCAGGCTGTATTTCTCTGGAGAAAACAGTATTTTACAGTACAGAGTGTTTTACTGGAAGAGCACCAAAGACTGCTCATCAGCTGATTCTGGCCAACAGGTTATTTTCAAGTGACCTTACTCTTCAAACACATTCCTCGGTAGAATCAAACTGCAGGAGCCCATTTTTCTGGCCACAGATCCGTTAGAGAGAGTCAAGCTTGACAAGAGAGCTGAATGAAAAATCAGGAAAACACAACTTCTACCTGGCTGTTTCACAAGCCTTTCCTAATAAATTAGCCCACTACAACTCAGGAACAAAGGCAGCTGTTGCTGTAATTATTTCACTGATATCTCACTGTATTATTAAAATCTCAGAGTAAACAAAGAACTACAGCATATACAAAGCAGCGAGTCAATAAGAGGGGTAGGTTAGGAACTCTGGCATACAACATTTATTATAGCTGCCAAATAGTGAATTCATGTTGAAATTAGCAAGAGCACTAAACTTAATTTGTCTTAATATTTTAATGGGAAGCTTGCACGTTGGCAGGAGAAATAGGAAGACGGTTTCTAACTAACTGTGGAAGTAGATCACCACTGGAACTGCAGAAAAGCCTGCCACCCTTTGGCATGTTGACAATGAATGAAGCACTTCCAACTGCCCTTTCCTTAACCAAGAAAGAATTGAAAATACTATTTTTTCTCTTTTACCACTGGATTAGGAGAAAACTGCTAGAAAATAATTTTCAATGTTTGCAGGTGTTTTGTAAGAGAATCCTAATGAAAATAGAAGAATATATTTATTTTTGATAGCTTTCTTTTAGCTACATCTAAAACACACTGCATTTTTTTAGGATGTTCTTTTAGGTGAAAATAAAACATCAAGGTACCCTGACTTCATCATACTCAATGGAAAATTATCCTCATCTCTTATTCTATACCACTGGCTGTGTTTTCCTCAGGAGGATCTATTTTGATTTGTAATGCTATTTAACCTGATGAGGGAATGTGTAATTATCTTCCCAACTCTTTCATTTGGAAGAACATAAATAAGGCGAGACAGTTCTCCACCAGTTAAAACTTCTAGGGTGTCTCAGGTTTGTAGCTCTCACTGCGAGTAGTGTTTGCTAATGAAGCTTTTGAAGCCACAGTGGCGGTGTCTGATTGTAATTGCTGAAAGGTGACTCCTGAAGAGGTTTATATGCACTAATCAACACCATGTTGTGCCTCAAAGCTAGAGTTCCTTTAGATGCATTGTCCCTACCGAGTTACTCTGCAATAACTAAACAGGCTTTTCTGTTTACTTCTGTTCTGGAACCATATCTGTTTCTTAATGGGATCCTTGAAGCTGCTCTCCAAACATGTTATACAAATAAAACTTCTCATTTTTTTTCTAACACTTTCCTCTTGCAGCCCCCAACCCCTTCTCATCTGGTGCCTGAGCAAGAGACCCTCAGTAAAAGGGTTACGGTAAAATATCCAGGGGCTCAAGGGTGGGCTATAAGTATGGAATCTATTACATGCAGAGTAACAGTCGTTTCTTGTTTTTCTTGATGGTGGCCATTTGGAAACATTACATTCACAGTGCCAGATGCAGCTGGACAATATTAGAGAGTGATTCTTGTTCACAGCTGAAACAGCTCTACACTTCCCTTCATTTTTGTTGGCTGTGTTTTACTGTACAATTGTTCTCCAGTAACGTAGAAAATAGTCCAAGTGTCTCAGTTACCAAGGTGAGCTTACTGTTCATGCTTCACATGGGCTATCAAATTCATTAGCAGCCACCACATCACTGAATAGATTTTCAGAAAAATAATGCTGGTGTTGTAGGAAAAAATGCAACAACGCAGCCCAAACTTACCTCCCACATGTTGTTTTGTGCTTGTTTTATAAACTCTGTTCTTCTAACTTTGCTCTGAATTCCTTTCAGACTTATATTGCTGTGCAGTTCAGGCTGTCACGTTACACAGGTCCTCCTATTTTACAAAGTCTTCACCCATCGATGCTGAGCTCATGGGACTGTAGTAATGCCTTAACACAAGGCAGTTGTGGTGCTCTGCTGCAGCGGTGTCCAGCTCTCGTCTTCTCCACAGCCCAGTTACTAATGGATGCTGGATGGTGCTTGTTGCACTAACGTGAAAGTAGTATTGCTACAGCTCCATTGTAAGGCATTTTGAACTGCGTGAAATTCTAGGCTAATTAATCATAATATCACTTTGAATGCACAGTACACTACATGAAGAACAACATCATGTAGTAAAAGGCAGGACCCACAGTGAAATGAGTTTTGGGTTATAATGATGCTAGGTTTGGATTTTTAGCACTATTGCTTTGGCAGCCTAAGGCAATTACAGACGTTGCCTTAACGAACAGACCTTTCCTGCATAGACCCATTCCCCGGGATGCGCACAGTGCCTGTGGAAGGCTGTCAGTGAAACTAATTAAAGAAAAAAATTGAAAACTCTGCAAAGGTGTTTGGAAAGTGAGAAATAAATCCTACCTGTCATTTCTTACTCAGTCCAGCTAGCAAATCATGATCCTCACTCATTACCACCCTTGCACATTGTAGCAAGGGAAGGATCTAGCTCTGAAGAGCAAGGATTGCATGTCACTTCGGGGACTGCGATTAGCCCAAGTCTTAAGTAAATTAGTTTGAAGCTGACAGTTCACTCAATACTCTAAAGCCACTAAGCATAGCTGGCACATACTGTCACTGCGAGCCCTCCGCGTGCAACAGAGGCTTAGCGGGAGCAAGCCGGAAGGCTGAATTACGATTCCTCTTGCAGACAGGGTGAACCTTTTGGGCCGAGGCTGAGATCATCGGCTAGACACGGCTGAGGAGCCGAGCAGCAGTGAGGCTATCGGACAAGAACAGAGATATAAAGCAAGTGCTTCGGTAAACAAAGAGGCTTTTGCAAGGAATTAACACCTTCTCAAAGTGAGACACAACACACATGGGTTTCACCCACCAGGTCTGGTTTGTGGCACCTGTGCTTTTCCTCTGTAAGGAAGAGGTGCTGCCTGTGCCTGCTGGACCCTGACTGAGCAGGGGACCCGTGTGAGTTCCTCACCTCCTCCTGGCTTGTTCTTTCCTTCAGCCCACTACAGAGAATTTCCTCCACCTGGGGATGTTCCAAATATTTGTTTTTGGAAATACTTTAAGATACATACTACAAAATACAACATTAGGATACTTTGGCCACTGGCTACTGCTTGCGGTATGTCTTAGCCCTAGAGAAATACTAAGACAGTGGAGAATACCTGGCGTTACTTCTTGTTGCAAGATGCCGGTCGTTGTGACCCATACATTCCTGTGCACAGCACTCAGTAAAACACTGGCCGAGTATTACCAGAGATCAGAATCCAAAGCTGGATTTAACTCCTCTAAGTCGTAGCTCTGTGAGGTCATTGCCACATAGATTTTCAGAACAGCAAAGCCTTCTCTTGCTCATTTAAGTATATAAATGTGTTATTTCAGTCATAGCCTAAACATTTTTCACAGATACAGTTTTACATGCATCTGAGATTTTACTGGACTGTAGCAGAAATCAATCCCAAAGTAATTTATTAACATTGTGAGGCTATCTGAAGGTCACATGTAATCAAGATTTGAGGCAAAAAGTGGGGGATGCTTGTTTAAAGCAAACAGGAACTTGATTAGCCTTGAAGCCCTTCAAACTCCAGGGGCCAAAAGCTTTCTTAGCAGGCAAAGGAGGTTCCTGCTGTCAGTCAGGATAAAAAAAAAACCCTCCAAAACTGACATGCAGAAGGTGCAGGTTCATCTGAGTGTTTCCAGCTCTTGCATGCCAACAACTGACAAACAATTTTAAAACTTCAAAAACTTTAAAAAACAAACAAAAAAATCAGTTAAAGGATTGACTGATGCTGAAATCAGATGACTTTAGGAAGTACTTAGTTGTCATTAAAAACACCTAGTCCTCATGATTGGCTGCAATCAAACAGTCAAGTTTCAGATGGGGGAAAAAAAAAAAAGCAGCTCTGAATCTGTTGCATTTTAAATTTAATCTGCTGGGTTTGGCTGCTACTTTTTGTGTACATGGAATTGGTGGAATGAGGAAGGGATGTACCCAATCAATCAGTAGGTCTTGTTTTCATCATGAACGCCCAGGGAACTGTCATCACCAACAGTAAAGTTTAAATGCGTCTTAGCTGAGATTTACAATGCGGAAGAATTAGAAACCTCCTTTTCTCAAAGTTACATTATGTTCAATCCTTGCCCAGAAGACACTGATTTTTTTTTTTTTTGCACCTTTGTCCTCAAAATGCAAAAGTTTTTATTTTCCACAGAACATAGAACCAAGCTTGCCTTCATTCCTGACCCACATTTGCAGTAGGTCAAGTAATTATGAATGAAAATGCCACTTTGTTTATATGAGGGCCATTTATGACAGAGATTAAGTTATGAAATTTGTACTCCTGGCATTTTATTAATACTGTTCTGCTGTAAAACTCCTCAGGTTACAGGCAAAATAATGACTTAAAACTGCAACAGGATAATTACCTTACAAAGCAGGCATTTTGAAGACAGAGTTAGCTCTGGATTTGAAAATACAATTTTTTTAGGACCTTATCCTTTATATAAAAGTGTGCAAAACACTTACAATTACCTTAATTTGTTTCCATGACATTTTGGTTTAGATCCAACCAATTCCTAGTACATTAAGGAAAATCTTGTCATTATTCAATAACAGGATTTAGCTGTTCAAAGCCACTTTCTTAACCTTTAATTTTGAAAAGGTAAGCCTTCAAGTCTTAGCAAAATTAACTTGGTGCCGTGGTGAAGCACTTGGATCTATACAATATCCTTATTACATCTCATGTGCCAAGATGCTTTGATGAATGAAATAAATTAGCCAATTCAGCACTTCCCTTCAACTCCCAGCTGAAAGCCCAGCGTACACGCTCGGAGGAGTGATGTCCTCACAGATACCATCCATGCAGGAAGGTTCTGAAGCACCTCTAAAGCTGATTAGAGAAACTACATCTAATCTTAAGTGGACACTCTTCAAAATTGGTTGATTTGATGTAGCTTCCTCCGCTTTCAATGGAAGTGGACAAAGTTTCTTTCTGCTTAGCGCTAATCTGCACTGATGTCACAGCTCAAGATCATTAACTTTCCTAAGCATCCCTTTGTAGCTGACATCTGATGTGGAAATAGCATAACAGATTAATTCAACAAATGAATTTGCAGCTTGAGTGGAGCAGGTCAAAATCCTGCAAAGGGAAAAGGCCTTTGTGTTGCATTTCATCCTTGCCAGTCGTGCAAGACCACTGCATGCCAGAGGGAACACCCTGCCTTCTCCAGGCATGGAGAGTGTTTCTCACTTCACAGAATCACAGAATAATTAAGGTTGGAAAAGACATTTAAGATCATCAAGTCCAACTATCAACCTAACACCACCACACCCACTAAATCATGTCCTGAAGTGCCACATCCACACGTTTTTTTGAACACTTCCAGTAGTGGTGACTCTACCACTCCCCTGGGCAGCCTGTTCCAATCTTTGAACACTCTCTCAGTAGAGAAATTTTTCCCAATCCCCAACCTAAACCGCCCCTGGTCCAACTTGAGGACATTTCCTCTCATTCTGTTACTAGTTATTTGGGAGAAGAGACCAACACCCACCTCACAACTACTCCCTTTCAGATAGTTGTAGAGAGTGGTAAGGTCTCCCCTCA
>NW_010552627.1:0-10367 GCF_000687285.1 Phaethon lepturus
ATAAAAGATAAAGATCTATCACAGTATTAACCTCTCAAAACTCCTAAGGACTCTATTTTTTCCATATGTGAAGCCATTACCAGTTAGCTAAGATTAAGAACAAAGGGAACTGTTCCCAAAATCCACATCCTCCAGTTTTGTTTAACTTCATATAGAATGTAATAATTCACAAGTTTTATTTTCCTTGAGCTTCTATGTAGATAACCCTACAAAAACAGATGTGCTATGGGAACCCTGATAAATAATGTGAGTTTTCACTGTTCCATTAAACTAAGAAACAAAAAACAGTTCTAGAAGAGCAATAGGAAATACACATATAATAACTGAGGGCACTGCTAGTCACCTTAAAGGTAATGTGTAAGAATGCTTATCCTTCCCTTGTAAAGAGAGACCTCGACACTTAGAAGAAGTCTAATGCAGTTACAAAATTTCTGCCAAACAGGAAGTTTTGTTAGGAAGGGTTTGTAATCTTGGTTTGTGCTTTCAAGCTGTCTTTATCACATCTCAAATTGTGAGCTGCTTCTACTTTCCCAGACATGACTTTACTGAAACTGCTCATTTCTTCTCCTGCAGCAATAATGCTATTTCAGTTCTAAAAGCCCTTCCACAGTGACTGAGAAGGAACGAATCCAGTAAAATGTCAAATTAAGAGCCTAGTGAATTGAGCACAGAAGTCTGAAAGCCTAATTTGTCCAATTGCCTGTTACATTTTAACATCATCAGAACACACAATCCATGCCACCCCAGTGTTTCACAAATAGCTACTAGGTACAAGGAAGCAGGTTATCCTAGTGCTACAGTAACACCTGCAGCCTTGCAAGCTTTGCACACTTCCACAGACACTTCCTTCCCCAAGCTCAATATGACGCAGCAAGTTTGAAGCTTGCAAGGCTATATCCATTAGGCTTCTACTCTCCCAGTAAAATACCTAGAGGGAAGAAAAGTTTTCCTTCTAAAGTTCATTTTTATAAGTTACAGTACAAGATTTAATACAGTTATGCATCAGGTATTTTTGAACAAAAGCAATTACTACTAAAAGCCATTTTGTAGAATTATATCAAAAAAGTCAAAGACCTACTGTGGCACAGACTTATCCACAGCCACAGTTCCTTCAGAAGTAAACCTGCTCCAACATGGCCTTACCCATGGCTGCAGTCCCTCCACAGGTATACCTGCTCTGTCACGAGCTTATCCATGGCCACACACTTTGAGGTGCTCCAGCATGACCCCATGCACAGCCACTGATGCTTCAAGATGTATGTTCTCCCACATGGACTTATTCTTGGGCTACAATCCCTTCAGAGGTATACCTGCTGCAGCACAGACATAACTGCAGCCACACGAGATGTATCTGCTCTGGTGTGGGCTTATCTGCAGTCACAGATGCTTCAGGGTGTCCTACTCCCATACGGGTTCATCCACAGGTCAGAATCCCTTCGACTCAAGTTCACACTGGAGTTCCAGCCTGTCCAGTACAGCAGCGCAGAAACAGCAGCAATGCCCTGTCCATCTGCCAGCCCAAGGCACATCACCATGGCTGTTACCAAAATATTCCTAGGCACAGCAGTCTGAAGATAAGCAGCAGAGCAAGCAGTGAAAGCAAAAAGCAGCCACTAATGAGCACTACACTCTACTATACAGTAAGGGAAGCAAGCCCCATGGCAAGCACAGGAGCCTGTCAATTAATAGCTAAACAGTAATAACAGCTATAAATTCAATCTAGCACATTCCGATCAAACCTGTCATCATCTCAAACCCTTCGAGTCCCACATTGGGCATCAAAAAGGACTATCATGGTTTAACCCCAGCCAGCAATTAAGCACCACACAGCCAGTCACTCACTCCCCTGCCAGTGGGATGGGGGAAGAGAATCAGAAGAGAAAAAGTGAGAAAACGCATGGGTCGAGTTAAAGACAGTTTAATAGGTAAAGCAAAAGTCGCGCATGCAAGCAAAGCAAAAAAAACCAAGGAATTAATTCATCACTTCCCATCAGCAGGCAGGTGTTCATCCATCTCCAGGAAAGCAGGGCTCCATCGCACATAACAGTTACTTTGGAAGATGAAATGTCCTAACACCAAACGCTCCCCCTCTTCCTTCTTCCCTCAGTTTTATATGCTGAGCATGACATTGTATGGTATTGAATATCCCTTCGGCCAGTTGGGGTCAGCTGTCCTGGCTGTGTCCCCTCCCAACTTCTTGTGCACCCCCAGCCTACTCACTGGTGGAGTGGAGTGAAGAGACCTTACCTCTGTGTAAGCACTGCTCAGCAATAACAAAAACATCCCTGTATTATTGACAGTTTCCAGTACAAATCCAAAACTACTATGAAGATTAACTCTATCCCAGGCAAAAACAGCACACCAAGTCTCCCAACAAGTATAACCATGGATTTAAAAAGTACACCAGCTTACTTATTATGAAGAAATCAATCATAGCTTTCTCTGTGTAGGACTGACTTGCTGTAATTCCATACATTTTTAAGAGTTACGCATCTCAATGGCATTTTGGCCTTATTTCATTTCAGAGTATCCAAAGGTAGTTGATTTTCTTCATTAAGGAGTGGGGATTTTTCATTTTAAGAGAGTTAATGATACCCACATGAACTAAGTGTTGCAAGATACGATAAAAAATGTGGTAGTGTTAAAAGAAATAGATATGTGATGAGTAATGTATGTTTTAAAAAAAACTACTTTGCTTAAACTACTCTGTGAATTGGGTGGCAAGGTAGCCAATAAACATTTTCTTATTAACAGATAATCAGAGTCTCTCTGGCATGACAGTATTGCAGTATTTTTAGTAGCTTTAACAATGTACTCTTCCCAAAACAGGAAGATTTGTTCAAAGCCCAGACAAATGTTGGCAAAGGCTGAGACTATTCTCTTCAGTGTCCAAATGCCAAAAAAACCCCTAACAATCCACAAAACAGTAGTGTAGTTCGAGACTGGTATAGAATAGACAGGCTCACAGAATAACTTTGGTTGGAAAGGACCTCCCAAGTTCATCTGGTCCAGTTTCCCACTTGAAGCTGTGCCAACTTCAGTCAGATGCTCAATTTGAAAAACTGAAATCTCTGCTCTGCATACTGTAAACACAGTTCCAGCCATTGCCCTACTGCCCTTTCTCCAGAAGGGAGAAAGAAAGGTGTAGAGCTACTTCAACAAAACAAAACCAACAACAAAAAAACCCCAAACATCATCATCTCAAGCTGATGTTTCCATGAGGGGGATTAAAAAAACAACCCAACAAATACATCCCCAGTCAGACTGCCAGACTGGCTTGCATAGTCTGAATGATCCAAAGGAAAAATATTTCTGATGGATATAATCACATCACAAGTTTGAAATGGAATTTTGTTAGAACTTCAGAGAATCCACTAAGCACTTGAATTTGTCGGTATACATCTACAGCCAAACTATCCATATGCTGCAACATAAACATTTCACCAGAAACTGACTGCATGGAACCACACATCCAGGCTTTGAGTTATTTTGATCAAAGAATAACAGTTGTGAGTGCTTCTCACAAAGGCCAGAAAATGAAAGTCACAAAGCAAGTTTTACACACCTCAAATACATGAAAACTTCAGCTATTTGCTTACATAAAAGTAGTTTTTTACTACTGAAAAGAATGGGGGGAAATGAACAGATGCTGACATGCAGAATAATTGGGATTTTCAGATACTTAGTGACAGAATGATGAACTAGTTTTTCTTCTTCCTGTGAACTGTGTTTGAAACAGAAACCACAAACTTAGCCTATTCTGCTTGGGAATAAAGAGTCCTAGGGACAATTTGGTCTGTGTGGAAGGCACAACACTTATGCTACAGGTATCCCCTATATTCAAGAATTTCTAGTGGAAATGGTCTTTCTTTTTAGAACTCCCTCTATCAAAAGCAGGGCTGAGCTTCAAGCTGTAAATGAGTATTTTTAAGGCATGAAGCACCAATAAAGGTATTGCATTCATGTTGGCAGACAATCAAAATAAGTCTCATTTGATATACTGTCCTAGTTTAGCTATTGAGAAATTAAAGCACAGAAAACCAAAGAAACTTGTTTAAGATTGAGCAGTTAAACAGCAGAGAGCAGGAGGATTCCTTCAATTTTTCTGCTTTAGCTTCAAAGATTATTCTACCTCCTATAGAAGCAAACAGAAAAGCTCATGCAACTATTAAGTCCAGGGCCCTGTACAATTAGTAATTTAAAGTTTGGAGGAAGCAACATCATAAGGACAGACAATTCCCAATAAAGTCCATTTTGCTTTTCTCAAACCTCTTTATAGTTTAAATGCTACCCTGTTCAGATCACGTTCAACTTCTAGAGGGACTTTTAAGCAGAAGAGTGAAAAAAACAGACATCACTGAAGCAGTACTCTTACCTATGACACTGAATGCTGTCAGGATGTCACAGGGTAAAGTCTACTCAATCGCACCATTCAGGTAAGTTAAAACTTGAGTACAAATACTCAACTAACTCATTAGAAGGTTTTGATATCTTCTGGGAAAACGAAGCACAGTCAATCATGCACAAAACTTCCTAAAGACTATATATAAAGACTTCCATAAGACTATAGTCTTATGTGTCCTGCTGTAATAGTTCAGGTATGCAGAGGAAAGAAGCAAGGCATAGATGAGCTTTTAACTACTTGATATCCAACACATTTAGGACAGGAGATCAAAAGGTGAAAGCCACCCTGGTAACAATGGCCAAACCCTTTTAAGTATGGATAAGGTCAAAGATACTGGCCTGCAGTGACAAATGAGGCCTCCAGCAGCTTACACTGACCCTTGCAGTTTGAAATCAATAGCAAGCACAATGGCTCCTTGTGGGGAACACATCCACAAACACCCAACACTGTGCAGAAGGGTAAGCCTGAGGCAGAATTGCCACACATAAGAGCCAGGCCACCAGCCAAGACTCAAGCACCTCAAGGAGCTGGAACAAGTGTCCTCCAGTCAGCACCACAAACTCAGAGCAACAACTGGATCAGCATGAGCAGATGAGTATGGGTGTATGTGAGAAATAAACTTAAAGATTTTATGTCACTCAGCACTCTGCTTCTGCTCTTATGCCTGCCTCATGACTCAATTTCCCCTGCAACACAGAAAACAGAATCAAACAGCTATTTTCAACAGATCCTAACGTCAGGGAGAGGGTCACATCAGCCGGCTGTTCTACAGTCAGGAGTAGCGAGTGGGTCCAGCATCTGACCTCTTCCCAAGGTTTGTATTCTACTTTTCCTTATACACAGTAAAGGAACCAAGTTGCTGTCCATAGCTGAAAACAGAACAGAGCCTTTGTCATTAATTGTTCTGAGCGTTCCTTTCTATGGAGGGCACAAAATACCTCTCTAAGGATAATACCTGAACAGTAGCAGTCTGCTTCAGAAACCTTTGCTTTTAAGTCTCCTAGTTAAATCAGAGTTAGAAATATTTCTAAGTAACTCTGGGAATAGAATCGAGGTTTTGTTGTTGGTTTGTTTTTTTTTTTTTAAGGAATACAAGGGATACACCGCTCAAGTTAAACTAGTGAATAATCCCAAACTGTAACTCCAGTGACTTATAGGGTTTAAGTTTCACACTAAAAGCAATCTCTTAATATTTTTATGGACTTCTCTCCCTCTTAAAGCTGCAAAGTCTAGAACGAACTGCTGCTTATGGGCACAGAACAGCAAAGTCCTGCCTCTGTCACACTAAGTCACCAACTTCACAATGCTCTCAGATTTTAACCCATTAAGCCTAGAATCAGGGAAAAAGAATATTAACAGAGTAGTAATTCTACTTCTAAACCCATTAGTGAAACATGCTACATATAGTTTAGGTATTTCCATTTTCACAATTACTTTGTGGATTCAGAGAATTCAATACAGTGTTGATGTTATTTTGTCTTTATTTACCTCTAATTGGTCTAAGTCAATGAACTCCCAGTATATTTGTATCCACAGATTTTTGGTTCTTCAGAAGAAGCTTAGTTCTATTTTTACATTGTATCAATACTAGAGACAATATTTAGTATTTGTGTATTAGAATTCTCTGTGTTCCTTCACAAGTGGTTACAGAGCCCTCACAGAAGAATGAAATGGAAGTGTGGTTAAGAAAATTCCTGCTCACATTAATCTCTTCCAATCAACACTGATTTTGAAATTAAAATACCCGAACTGCAGACTGCTCAAATACAGAGAGCATGTTCTGTGAAGGGGTTAAATGATAAATGGCCCAAAGTCAATCAGGACTGTAATATTAATTTCTTCACATATTAATAAAATCTAAAACAGGTTAGCTCATTCCTTGATTTAAGAATAGCTTATCTTTAATACCCTTCCTAAAAGGGGAACACTTGCTTCACAATTCCTTGCAATAGGAAGGAAGTGAAAGCTTGACAAGATGCACCTCTACTTGAAGATGCAAGGAAAACACTAATACCCAGCTCCCACCTGCTGGTAGGCAATGAAAGAAGCTTTATCATTCCTTTACTTCTATACTTTCACAACATGAATGCAGAAGAAAACGAGGATTGACTTTTCTCCCCCTTTTAGTATTTACTTCTCAATGAATACCTCTTTATTGACTCTCAGTCTTTCTAGTCCACACCTCATTTCACTTAAAAACACTTTTTGCAGTTCTAAAGAGTAAGTGGCTCCCACTTTAACGAATCCTTGTGCGTAATATATTGTTCCTAAAAACCTTAGCAGGTAAAACATCCTGTAGGTCAACAAGCACTTTTTGGTTGTGTTTTTATCTTTGAGCAATAGAATGAAATAAGTAGTTCTTGCAGGTTTGACTCCTTCCCAAAGAGTGCTTTTCAAACCAGTTTCACTAGGCAGAAAGCAAGAGGCTGGTTTTACATTGAGAATGTGTCCATGTCTACCACTTCTGCCTACGCTACTCCAGCCCAAAGAGCAAGGAATCACAAGAGATGCAACTTCTGCACTGTCGTTGGGTTACAGGACTAACCTATCAGCTGAGCTGAGCACCTTTAACCAGTTCTTCCGAGAACCAAGATCTGTATCAAAGTATTGAGAAGCATATTCATCTTCATCAAGTTAGGGGAGCACCAACATCTCAGCCTCTGCAGGAAACTTCTTCCCTTCCCTTAAGAAATACATTTTCTGTCAATCTTACTGCTTCTTCTCACAGTAAGTGTTTCTTCCCTCACAATCTTGCAATACTTCTCCCGATTATTTAGAAAGCAATTCACACTCTGAGAACTCACAAGTGTAATTATGGACGAGTGCCAGTAAACAGGTTTTATCAAGTCATCATTACCCAAATTGCAACATCACATTGCCCAAAATTACAGGCAAGTAAGGTCTAAACAGGTGCACTTCGATCTCTCCTTTTCCTCAAACCCAAATCCTTACTTTTAGGTGTGTCTGTTTTCTCTAGTCTACCAATATGAAAGTAATTAACAGCATCACCCAGCCACACTTCATTCTTCATTTAAATTAACATTATCACCTTTTTAAAAACCAAAATTTATGGAGTTAATGCCATATTTGAAACTACCCTTAAGAGCACTGCATAGTCATTTCTATTACTCATACATTGAATTAAGAGACCTTGGGAGTTCATAATAGACATCATTATAGATACCATAGAAGCTACTTCAGCCTCTTCATAAAGCCTTGGATTTGATGCTGAAGTTCTAATTCTTGAACTTGTAAAAGACAATCCTCTTAAGGCAATTAACCTTACAGACAGAATAGTGATGTTAAAGAAGAAAACAAAAAGAGAGGTCTAGTTGCAGACTAGAATAAGCAGAAAAGGAAAAGATGAGATTTACCTACAGTTTAAAGAGGATTAAGTCATTTTTTCTCTAGCAAGATAGCCTAAGCCTTCCCCCAAAAAAGTCAGAGTTCAGTCCATTTCAGGACAGAGAATCCAATTTATTCTCTTCTGCTGAAGAGTAAGATTTGGGTGATGGCAGTGTGGATTAAAGAATCTACAGGGCATCATCTTTTAAAAATAAAAGTTTAAACACATATGTTGTTACATGGCTTGGATAGTACCATATGGCTATGGTACCATATGGCTATGAACATATGGCTAGTTCACTTTTTAGTGAACAAAAAGAAGCAGGGTTACTAGTACTTTATTCCACAATTTCATTCTGCTCATCTCAGTCACTTGGAAACTATTAGTGAGATACAATTCCTGTAACCTTTAGTATCCCCACTTGAAACCATCTTTTGGCAACACAAAAGCAGTAGCAGGTAACTACAGTATTACAAAGCTTGTATCAAGAAGATGACCAGAAAAACAAAAACTCCCACCAAGAAGCATGGAATTTTTCCATCACAGAGGATACAGCAGAGCAACAAAACAGAGCTCTGCCCATGTCTGTCTCTAGATTTGCAGTCAGCTGCTGTAAACTGTGAGCACACTAGTAACCCTCTACAAAATGTATATATTAGAGATGATGGGGACTGAGCAGCCATACCTCACATCATTAACGCAGCTTGAACTGATACAAAGAACAACCAGAACAGCCAGGCCACCCACCAACAGAAAACAAAGCTTTTTTTCCCCTCCCTTCCCATCCTGCATACCTGGTTCCCACCAGACTTCTGAATGGTTCCAGCAGCTGAATCAAAACGGCACTTGCATGAGGTACACTAAATCCTCTTCAGAATATAAAAGGATACAGCCTTAGTGCTCCAGTCTGAGTCCCGATGGCCAGTATTTTCTGAACAGGATCAAATGCCAAGGCTGAAGGTTGATAGGGGAAACCATGGCGTACAGTCTAACAAGTCAGAGGATAACAGTAATGATGGGTCAAGCAGCAGACCAAAACCAAACAGAATCAAAATCATATGTTAGGGAACAGGCTTCAGTGTTAATCACAATTAAGAAAGAAACTACAAAGAATTTTAACAGATTGAGAAAATCAGCTGTCTTAAATGAATCAATTATAAAGGATTTTTTTAGTGAGACAAACTTAATTTGAGTCTTACAGTTCTTCTGTACAAAGACTGTATCAACTCAGCGTTTTATTTTCTCATCTACCTAATTCTCTGAGTAATCTTACTTTCAGCTCTAGCAAAGACACTAAAATACTAAAGCCTGAGATGTTCGTAGGAAGTTTGGCTACAAAGACAGACTTGACATTAGAACTACTACAAATTACTAGACCCGCTTTTCTGAGAATCACTTCAATTTCAATCCAACAGGCCCCCCATGACATTGCAACCTCTCTCAGCACATTATGAAAAAACCCCAAACAACTCAAGCGCCACAGAACCAATCTCTCACCCTCCCCTTCCTTCAAAGAGAAAAAACAGCCCCCAAAATACACAACACCAAAAAACACTCCACCAAACAAAGCAAAAAACCCTAAAGCATGGGATTCCTTCTTAATATGAAGCTATTGGCACACTTAGCTTTCTGGTTAGCCAAGACTAATTTGGTAATTGACCAAGCAATAACTCCATTACACTTCTCGGGCTGTAATTAATCAGAATCAAGAACATTTATTAAAAGTGTCACCTACTCTTATTTCCATTATAAACATACACAACATAAGCCACACAAAGGCTAGGTTTTCCATTTCAAAACCTTTAGTTTAAAGGAGAGTTACTTTTGGACCTCATGAATGCATAGTAAACTTCTGATATACTCCTTTTACTTCACTGAAGTTGCAGGCATAACCCTACAACTCTCAGAATTTCAGTGAATAAAATCTAACTGGTAACATTTCTGTTCTCTTCCACGTCCTTCATGAACAACTTGCAGAAGTGGCAGAAACGCCTGCAATACTAGATAAAAGAAGCAGAAGAATCCACAAACAAGCTCATCCACATCAAGCTAGGCCATGGGTGCTTTGTAAAGATAAAAATGGGTATTGATATTCAAATCAGTTTTTATTCCTCTTGGTACAGCTGGTGGATTAATTCGCTGCATCATTTTCTGAAGCGTACAGACACAAACTGCAGTTATTGTATCAAGCACAAGCAAATTAAAAAAAAAAACAGGAACTTTTCCTCTGTCTCTGGAGAACACTTGCAAATAGCAGCATTGGCAACTTGGCAACACACTGCAGCGAAATCACCACAAACGTCTACAGCCTCTTCCAGGCGCAAAGGACCAGGATAAATGCATTTCCAAATAATGCAGAGCGACAGATCCCCTGTCCTTCGGGCCCACGAGCAGAGGCTTCTACTCGGATGCTGCGATAATCGGATCTGCACTACAGCTGGGTATCACTCCTTCCCTCATCCATCCCGCTCTTTCTACGAAGCCTTCACAAACACGGCCAATATTACACGCGTGAAAGCACCTAGAAGACGACAAACCCTGAAAGTCTCCAAGAAAGACGATTACGGAAACCCAACAAGACCTATACAGCTACACCCACCGCTTCCCCCCCCGCAA
>NW_010552628.1:0-3373 GCF_000687285.1 Phaethon lepturus
CCAGCCTGTCCAGATCCCTCTGAATGTTTGTATATGAATGAATTGCGTACAAAAGAAATTAAAATGTTTGTTTCAAACATTATTTTATATGTGTATGGAATGATAGTATTTTAATCAGATCTTTAGGTTTTGGATTTTTGTTGTTGGTTGCATTCCTTTTTTTGTTTGTGTTTTTTTTGGATCTGTGGTTTTCACTGGGCTATACTTAACCTGTTTGGATTCTCTGTTGTATTATAAAAGATAAGTCTGGTTTCTGGTTTCTATTTTTGATTCTTTAGAGTATCAGAATACATGCATATGTTTGCACAGGGTTAAAATAAAAACATGAAAGCCCTTGTATGAAACTTCTGAACAAGCAGCCCATTTTAAAAATAGGAGTATGCAAAATTGAAGTGCTCGTATAGTATGTTGTCCAGTCCTAGACTGTTTCACCAGATGTGTGAGACTTCTCATAGATGCTTGGATTTATGTGTGCATAAAGCCTTTTTAATATATGTGCTTGTGTGTGTCTATAAAATTTAAACAAAACTTGATCTGAAGGCTTTGGCACTTTTATTCATGTATGAATGCATACAGCTATTTATATAGTGATCAAAAAGATATTTAATGTGGTCTGTTTTATTTGTACTTGGTTTGTTTTTCCTTGCATGTGTGCATCTCACCGCTCTGCTTTGTATGGTCACTCCTAATGTGATCTATTGATCTAATGATCTATTCTCCATGTAAATAGCTGAATTTGTTTCTCAGATTTTCATTATTTCACATTTCACAGTTCAGCTGTTATTGTCTTCCTTCAACTCCTTGAGAACTTGTTCCTCATTCTTTCACTGTTTGGCAACGGTGTACTGTAACAACTTTTCATGCTGATAAATATGGCCTTTCTCTACCTTTTTCTCTTCTTTCGTTTTATCCATTTGTTGTCTTATCTAAGCATGTATACATTTCTGGAGAGTGATTGTCTTCCTATAGTATGTTTTACAGTGTTTAGGGCCTTAGTTCAAGACTAGGACCTTCAAGTATGTACAGTGAATAACAAAAGTAAAAGTAGTTTAGAAGAACAGAAGCTCAAAATTGAAGCATTAAATAAATGCTTACCTTGTTTTCTAGTGAGTTTGAAATAAATTTGCTTACTGAGTGAAGAGCTGGGGGCCCAATTAGCTCCTCCTAAAATTTATTTAGATGCATAGAGTCTGTGATAAAAGGCTTTCCTCTCTATAGAGGCAATTTATTCTCATCTTTTAAAAATGTAAAAACAATGTTAAGAATGAAACCAGTGCCAAGTCACAACACATAGAATCCTAATATTTCATATTTGCAGCACAACTAGTTGAAGCCTTTCAGAAAGTGTATTATATCCTCCTGCACTTCAAGAATGGTAACTATCTTTATCCTCATTATCTTGAGAAGGAAACTGGATGACGAGCATCAGCAGGTGATTCACAGAAAGTTGTGGCATTAAGTTCAGAATTAGAATTAGGTCTAACACACTTGGTTCAATTTCCATCATACAGGCCATTTTTGTTTCTGTTTTATTTATACATTTATTAAAAAAGAATACTAAAATTTTTGTCATGGGAAGAACTGAGCATTTTTTCATATTTATGCATTAAAATATGAAATTAAGGATTATGGGTTCATCCTGTAACACTGAAAATTAGTATTTCCCTTCTTTTTTACTTTTTTTTTTTTTTAAGTTCTAGTATTTTCTGTATTACAAAGGAAATGGCATTGTTTTTTGTTTTTAGTAAGTCATCACTGGTAGATTATAGAAATTAGAAACATATAAATGTGTTACTGCTGCATATGAAATTCCATATGACTGTTACACATAGAAGGGTCTAGAAACTGTACAGAAGGGACATGTGTTTCCTTAGTAATTGCCTTTGAGGTTTAAGTTGAAGAATGGTGATACATATTTTCCAAAAAATGTAGTTCTAACTTCAATAAATGTTGATATTTTTCGCATTACAATTGTACAGGTCATCAAGAATAGCACTAAATTTGGGGGTTTAGCAAATATGCAACAACACATTAAAATTATTTGGGTATTTTATGAACAAATAATATTACCCTGTTTATTCTAAATGTCTTTTAGGTTAGCTGAAGCATTTTAGCTGTATTGGATACTTGGTTTTTGTTGTATTAAAATGTGAAATAGAAATATGTGATGAGTCTTCCCTCGCTAAACTATTCTTTCTTTCATATGCTTACTGTGTTTCTTTTTAATCTCTTTTCAGGCTAAACATAGCTAAAATTTTCAATCATTCTTCTTTCATCAGAATTTATAGTGCCTTTAATTTTTTTTTTCAGATGTCTTCCTTTAACACTAACTAGTTGACTGTAACTAGTTCACAAATGACTGTAGACTACTGATATATAGAATAGCAGAAAAATGTTTTTTTCTTATCTTGGTTTTTATGGAGTCTATTCTTTTTAGTTTCCCTTGTCCACTGACGTAGTCACTCCATCATAGAAGGCCACTAGGAGTATGCAATGTAAGGCAGTCCATGGTCTGAAATTACACACATACAGTTATGTTATGAATAGAGGTGTATTAAGAAAAAATACAAAATTCAATAGCCTTTACCCCCCAACTCCATGCCAAAAAGAACTATCTGGAGCATATTTCTAATTTTTTTTTTTTTTTTTTTTTAAGAATGTAAGTACGGTATAGCTTTCTTTCTGGTACATGTTGAACAGTGACAGCTGCATTATTTTGGGACATCTCCCTGGGAAATCATTTAGCTGAATGATTTTGAAATAGTGATGACTGCTACTTCCTTTGGATGGCATTACCATAAATTTGATTTAATGAGGCTACATTTAGCTAGTTTCCTGTAGTTAGAGCAACTCTTAAAAACCTAGGAGCTTACAGCAAAAGACCTTATTTTCAGAGATGTTCGTTGTCAAACGATTGAAGAGAATGCGCAAGAGAAGTCAGACAAGGGCTCATGTATATTCTGGAAGTGGTAGAGTGAGTAAATGACTATGAAGGCAGCAGTTCTTCTTCCCCTTTCCTTTTGTGCTTGCTTTTGTTCTATTTATTTTAGGAAGTTTGTGATTCAGCATGCAGTCTCAAAATAGCAGAATATTTTTACCTCCAATTTTTAAAAAACTCAAAACATTTTGTTCAACTCTGAAGGTTAAAAATATAAGCAGGTGAGAAGGGTTACTAAGTGCTGAACAATATTGTCAAGTGTAATAGTTGCAGTTCGCCATATTCATACTATTTAGTTGCAATTGGGTATGTCTGCAAAAAGAAAATCACTTACACGACTTTATTCTGAGCTTTCTGGATTTCCCAGTATTTTTGGTGATTTAATGTGTCACTTAGTTTTCTGTATTAAAGTGTATTAAATCATCTCTCTTTGCC